>NC_132846.1:11337500-11637500 GCF_048164855.1 Canis lupus baileyi | reverse complement strand
CAAAGATGAGCCATCCTATGGTCTGATACACCTTCTTCTTCTTCTTTTTTTAAAAGATTTTATTTATTAATTAATGAGAGACACACACACAGAGAGGCAGAGACATAGGCAGAGGGAGAAGCAGGCTCCTCACAGGGAGCCCTATGTGGGACTCGATCCCCAGATCCTGGGATCACAACCTGAGCTGAAGGCAGATGCTCAACTGCTGAGCCACCCAGGTGCCCCTCTGATACACCTTCTTTCATAAAGTCACACTAACAGGGGCGCCTGGATGGCTCAGGGGTTGAGCGTCTGCCTTTGGCTCAGGTCATGATCCTGGGGGTCCTGGGATCGAGTCCCATGTCGAGCTCCCTGCATGGAGCCTCCTTCTCCCTCTGCCTGTGTCTCTGCTCCTCCCTCTCTTTCTGTGTCTCTCATGAATAAATAAAGAAAATCCTTAAAAAAAGTCACACTAACATCTACAACAACAAATGTGGTCATTCCAGAGTCACAGAGAACCCCTTCTAGAGCACATACACATAGAGTCTTATCTTCACTTTTTAAATGAATGATTCACTTCCCACAGTCTCTATACCTTTGTTAAAGCTGAAAAGCACATTTATTCATCTTACCACTCACAGAGCCAAACTGTTTGATATAGTTTTTCTTCAGAAAGTAATAAGAGATGTAAGGGAAAGGATCACCAGGGTCTGTGTATTGAGAGGAAGGAAGTTCCAGACATGCAGGGAAATTCCTAGTCATAATGCCAGCTTTTTTTTTCTTTACTCCTTTTATTCACTTTTCATTTGAATTTCTAAATCTACCATCATGTCCAGACATCTATTCTAAATACTGAGAAGCATGCCTGCCCCATTCTTCCTTTCCAGCTTTGCTTCAGAGTTGAATTCCCTTTTCTTAGGTCAGCAGCTTTAGTCAGCATCTGCTCTTTCTCAGGTGCACAATTGAATTTGTGCTCTACCACCAGACGACCAAACTCTGGTTCTTGTCACGCTCACTAGCTTTTCGCTTCTCTGTTCTTAAACACATAGTGCTGTTTGACCACTACGATTTTCTTCAAACCTTGCCAGGCTAAGCTACTAGCAGGTAGTTAGGCTTGGACACTGGGATGTCTAACCTTTTTTTTTTTTTTTCCTAACCTTCTAATTAGAGACTTTCGCATTAGATGTTTCTTCCCAGGGGTGTCTATTCTTAGGCTACTGCCTTATTCACATAGAACCAAGATTTGGCATCCTTAGAGGTAGCCAGTAATTTGGAGGGAGGTGCAGACCCAAGCCACATATCCGTACGTGTTTCCTTATTTGTTGTGTTTTTGTTTTATTTGTTTTGTTTTGTTTAGAGAGAATGAGTGCATACTTGCGTGCATGAGTGGGAGAGGGGCAGAGAGAGAGAGAAAGAGAGAGAGGATCTTAGGCAGGCTCCATACCCAGTGTGGAGCCCCAGGTGGGGCTGGATCTCACAATCCTGAGCTCATGACCTGAGCTGAAATCAAGGGTCCAAAGCTTCACCAAGTAAACCATGCTCATGCCCCTGTACATGTTTCCAGTGGAACAGTCCACAGTATAACAGTCACCAGAGAAAATCCAGGACTCCCTTGATTCTGAGTAAATTCTCTCCCTAACATGGCTGGATTGATAAGCACATCTGGTTTCAGGCAGCAATGAACACTTTGCAAGAGGCAACTACTGGTGGGCTTAATATCAATTCTTGTCAAGGTTATAGAGTGATTAATTAAAAAGATGGATTTTTTTGAACACATAGGAAGCTGCATGATTCTAAGAACATATGATGTCAGATGAGTTTAATTAACTTTTTTTTTGACAGGGTTGCTAAACTGGCATTTAAGAGGAGTGGCATTTATGTAGATAGCATCTGGATTTCATTGGGACGTTTAACTATTTCCTGTCATATTCTCTGAAATAAGATGGAAAGAAATCTGCTAGGTAACAGTAAGTTTAGTGACTCAAAATTATTGAACAGCTTTATTCCAAAATGCTTATTAATGGACCAGTTTTAGTTTCAGATAAGTTCTTTAATACCAGAGGGAGGGGCAAGATGGCGGGAGAGTAGGGTCCCCAAATCACCTGTCCCCACCAAATTACCTAGAAAACCTTCAAATTTTCCTGAAAATCTATGAATTCGGCCTGAGAATTAAAGAGAGAACACCTGGAATGCTACAGTGAGAAGAGTTCGCGCTTCTATCAGGTAGGAAGACGGGGAAAAAGAAATAAAGAAACAAAAGGCCTCCGAGGGGGAGGGGCCCCGCGAGGAGCCGGGCTGAGGCCGGGGCGAGTGTCCCCAGGACAGGAGAGCCCCGTCCCGGAGAAGCAGGAGCTGCACCGACCTTCCCGGGCGGAAAGGGGCTCGCAGGGAGGTGGAGCAGGACCCAGGAGGGCGGGGATGCCCTCGGGCTCCCTGGGACAGTAACAGACACCTGCGCCCCGGGAGAGTGCGCCGAGCTCCCTAAGGGCTGCAGCGCGCACGGCGGGACCCGGAGCAGCTGGGGGGGCTCGGGGGCGGCTCCGCGGAGGGGGCTGCGGGGCGGGAGCAGCTGGGGGGGCTCGGGGGCGGCTCCGCGGAGGGGGCTGCGGGGCGGGAGCGAATCCAACAGCGCAGGCGCCGGAGCACAGGGCGCCGGGACACAGCCCAGGATCCGGCCTCCCCCGGGACAGGCAGAGGCCGGGAGGGCCCAGGACAGCGAGGACGCTCCTGCCCTGAGCTGAGCAGATCAGCGGCCCCGCCCCGGAGCCTCCAGGCCCTGCAGACGGAGAGCTCCGGAGTTACTGCGGGGGCTGAGTCCAGGTTTCCAGAGCTGCCCCGCCACTGAGGCTGTTGCTCCTGGGGCCTCACGGGGTAAACAACCCCCACTGAGCCCTGCACCAGGCAGGGGGTTGAGCAGCTCCCCCAAGTGCTAACACCTGAGAATCAGCACAACAGGCCCCTCCCCCAGAAGACCAGCTACACGGACCAGTTCCAGGGGAAGTCAAGGGACTTAAAGTATACAGAATCAGAAGATACTCCCCCGTGGTTTTTTTGTTTTTTTGTTTTGTTTTATTTTGTTTTGTTTTGCTTTTTGATATGTTTGCTTCCCCCACCCTTTTTTTCCCTTTCTTTCTTTTTCTTTCTCTTTTTCTTCTTTTTTCTTTTTTTCTTCCTTTTTTTTCTCTTTCTCTTTTCTTTCCTTCTTTCTCTCCTCTCTTTTTCTCCTTACAACTTGCTTTTGGCCACTCTGCACTGAGCAAAATGACTAGAAGGAAAACCTCACCTCAAAAGAAAGAATCAGAAACAGTCCTCTCTCCCACAGAGTTACAAAATCTGGATTACAATTCAATGTCAGAAAGCCAATTCAGAAGCACTATTATACAGCTACGGGTGGCTCTAGAAAAAAGCATAAAGGACTCAAGAGACTTCATGACAGCAGAATTTAGAGCTAATCAGGCAGAAATTAAATATCAATTGAATGAGGGATCCCTGGGTGGCGCAGCAGTTTAGCGCCTGCCTTTGGCCCAGGGCGCGATCCTGGAGACCCGGGATCGAATCCCACGTTGGGCTCCTGGTGCATGGAGCCTGCTTCTCCCTCTGCCTACATCTCTGCCTCTCTCTCTCTGTGACTATCATAAATAAATAAAAATTAAAAAAAAATCAATTGAATGAGATGCAATCCAAACTAGAAGTCCTAATGACAAGGGTTAACGAGGTGGAAAAATGAGTGAGTGACATAGAAGACAAGTTGATGGCAAAGAGGGAAACTGAGGAAAAAAGAGACAAACTATTAAAAGACCATTAAGATAGATTAAGGGAAATAAACGAGGAAATAAATGACAGCTTGAGGAAGAAAAACTTACGTTTAATTGGTGTTCCCGAGGGCGCCGAAAGGGACAGAGGGCCTGAATATGTATTTGAACAAATTCTAGCTGAAAACTTTCCTAATCTGGGAAGGGAAACAGGCATTCAGATCCAGGAAATAGAGACATCCCCCCCTAAAATCAATAAAAACCGTTCAACACCTCGACATTTAATAGTGAAGCTTGCAAATTCCAAAGATAAAGAGAAGATCCTTAAGGCAGCAAGAGACAAGAAATCCCTGGCTTTTATGGGGAGGAGTATTAGGGTAACAGCAGACCTCTCCACAGAGACCTGGCAGGCCAGAAAGGCCTGGCAGGATATATTCAGGGTCCTAAATGAGAAGAACATGCAACCAAGAATACTTTATCTAGCAAGGCTCTCATTCAAAATGGAAGGAGAGATAAAGAGCTTCCAAGACAGGCAGGAACTGAATGAATATGTGACCTCCAAACCAGCTCTGCAAGAAATTTTAAGGGAGACTCTTAAAATTCCCCTTTAAGAAGAAGTTCAGTGGAACAATCCACAAAAACAAGGACCGAATAGATATAATGATGACACTAAACTCATATCTCTCAATAGTAACTCTGAACGTGAACGGGATTAATGACCCCATCAAAAGGCGCAGGGTTTCAGACTGGATAAAAAAGCAGGACCCATCTATTTGCTGTCTACAAGAGACTCATTTTAGACAGAAGGACACCTACAGCCTGAAAATAAACGGTTGGAGAACCATTTACCATTCGAATGGTCCTCAAAAGAAAGCAGGGGTAGCCATCCTTATATCAGATAAACTAAAATTTACCCCGAAGACTGTAGTGAGAGATGAAGAGGGACACTATATCATACTTAAAGGATCTATCCAACAAGAGGACCTAACAATCCTCAATATATATGCCCCGAATGTGGGAGCTGCCAAATATATAAATCAATTAATAACCAAAGTGAAGAAATACTTAGATAATAATACACTTATACTTGGTGACTTCAATCTAGCTGTTTCTATACTCGATAGGTCTTCTAAACACAACATCTCCAAAGATACGAGAGCTTTAAATGATACACTGGACCAGATGGATTTCACAGATATCTACAGAACTTTACATCCAAACTCAACTGAATACACATTCTTCTAAAGTGCACATGGAACTTTCTCCAGAATAGACCACATATTGGGTCACAAATCGGGTCTGAACCGATACCAAAAGATTGGGATCGTCCCCTGCATATTCTCAGACCATAATGCCTTGAAATTAGAAATAAATCACAACAAGAAGTTTGGAAGGACCTCAAACACGTGGAGGTTAAGGACCATCCTGCTAAAAGATGAAAGGGTCAACCAGGAAATTAAGGAAGAATTAAAAAGATTCATGGAAACTAATGAGAATGAAGATACAACCGTTCAAAATCTTTGGGATGCAGCAAAAGCAGTCCTGAGGGGGAAATACATCGCAATACAAGCATCCATTCAAAAACTGGAAAGAACTCAAATA
The DNA here is from genome assembly GCF_048164855.1 of Canis lupus baileyi. NCBI lineage: Eukaryota > Metazoa > Chordata > Mammalia > Carnivora > Canidae > Canis > Canis lupus. The sequence goes on along the minus strand of NC_132846.1, from coordinate 11,632,167 downwards.
CAAAAGCTAACCTTACACATAAAGGAGCTAGAGAAAAAACAGCAAATAGATCCTACACCCAGGAGAAGATGAGAGTTAATAAAGATTCGAGCAGAACTCAATGAAATCGAGACCAGAAGAACTGTGGAACAGATCAACAGAACCAGGAGTTGGTTCTTTGAAAGAATTAATAAGATAGATAAACCATTAGCCAGCCTTATTAAAAAGAAGAGAGAGAAGACTCAAATTAATAAAATCATTAATGAGAAAGGAGAGATCACTACCAACACCAAGGAAATACAAAAGATTTTAAAAACATATTATGAACAGCTATACGCCAATAAATTAGGCAATCTAGAAGAAATGGACACATTCCTGGAAAGCCACAAACTACCAAAACTGGAACAGGAAGAAATAGAAAACCTGAAGAGGCCAATAACCAGGGAGGAAATTGAAGCAGTCATCAAAAACCTCCCAAGACACAAGAGTCCAGGGCCAGATGGCTTCCCAGGGGAATTCTATCAAACGTTTAAAGAAGAAATCATACCTATTCTCCTAAAGCTGTTTGGAAAGATAGAAAGAGATGGAGTACTTCCAAATTCGTTCTATGAGGCCAGCATCACCTTAATTCCAAAACCAGACAAAGACCCCACCAAAAAGGAGAATTACAGACCAATATCCCTGATGAACATGGATGCAAAAATTCTCAGCAAGATACTAGCCAATAGGATCCAACAACACATTAAGAAAATTATTCACCATGACCAAGTAGGATTTATCCCCGGGACACAAGGCTGGTTCAACACTCGTAAAACAATCAATGTGATTCATCATATCAGCAAGAGAAAAACCAAGAACCATGTGATCCTCTCATTAGATGCAGAGAAAGCATTTGACAAAATACAGCATCCATTCCTGATCAAAACTCTTCAGAGTGTAGGGATAGAGGGAACATTCCTCAACATCTTAAAAGCCATCTACGAAAAGCCCACAGCAAATATCATTCTCATTGGGGAAGCACTGGGAGCCTTTCCCCTAAGATCAGGAACAAGACAGGGATGTCCACTCTCACCACTACTATTCAACATAGTACTGGAAGTCCTAGCCTCAGCAATCAGACAACAAAAAGACATTAAAGGCATTCAAATTGGCAAAGAAGAAGTCAAACTCTCCCTCTTCGCCGATGACATGATACTCTACATAGAAAACTCAAAAGTCTCCACCCCAAGATTGCTAGAACTCATACAGCAATTCGGTAGCGTGGCAGGATACAAAATCAATGCCCAGAAATCAGTGGCATTTCTATACACTAACAATGAGACTGAAGAAAGAGAAATTAAAGAGTCAATCCCACTTACAATTGCACCCAAAAGCATAAGATTCCTAGGAATAAACCTAACCAAAGATGTAAAGGACCCTCAAAACTATAGAACACTTCTGAAAGAAATTGAGGAAGACACAAAGAGATGGAAAAATATTCCGTGCTCATGGATTGGCAGAATTAATATTGTGAAAATGTCAATGTTACCCAGGGCAATATACACGTTTAATGCAATCCCTATCAAAATACCGTGGACTTTCTTCAGAGAGTTGGAACAAATTATTTTAAGATTTGTGTGGAATCAGAAAAGACCCCGAATAGCCAGGGGAATTTTAAAAAAGAAAACCATATCTGGGGGCATCACAATGCCAGATTTCAGGTTGTACTACAAAGCTGTGGTCATCAAGACAGTGTGGTACTGGCACAAAAACAGACACATCGATCAATGGAACAGAATAGAGAACCCATAAGTGGACCTTGAACTTTATGGTCAACTAATATTTGACAAAAGAAGAAAGACTATCCATTGGAAGAAAGACAGTCTCTTCAATAAATGGTGCTGGGAAAATTGGACATCCACATGCAGAAGAATGAAACTAGACCACTCTGTTGCACCATACACAAAGATAAACTCAAAATGGATGAAAGATCTAAATGTGAGACAAGAGTCCATCAAAATCCTAGAGGAGAACACAGGCAACACCCTTTTTGAACTCAGCCACAGTAACTTCTTGCAAGATACATCCACGAAGGCAAAAAAAACAAAGCAAAAATGAACTATTGGGACTTCATCAAGATAAGAAGCTTTTGCACAGCAAAGGATACAGTCAACAAAACTAAAAGACAACCTACAGAATGGGAGAAGATATTTGCAAATGACATATCAGATAAAGGGCTAGTTTCCAAGATCTATAAAGAACTTCTTAAACTCAACACCAAAGAAACAAACAATCCAATCATGAAATGGGCAAAAGACATGAAGAGAAATCTCACAGAGGAAGACATAGACATGGCCAACATGCATATGAGAAAATGCTCTGCATCACTTGCCATCAGGGAAATACAAATCAAAACCACAATGAGATACCACCTCACACCAGTGAGAATGGGGAACATTAACAAGGCAGGAAACCACAAATGTTGGAGAGGATGCGGAGAAAAGGGAACCCTCTTGCACTGTTGGTGGGAATGTGAACTGGTGCAGCCACTCTGGGAAACTGTGTGGAGGTTCCTCAAAGAGTTAAAAATAGACCTGCCCTATGACCCAGCAATTGCACTGTTGGGGATTTACCCCAAAGATACAGATGCAATGAAACGCCGGGACACCTGCACTCCGATGTTTATAGCAGCAATGGCCACAATAGCCAAGCTGTGGAAGGAGCCTCGGTGTCCATCGAAAGATGAGTGGATAAAAAAGATGTGGTCTATGTATTCAATGGAATATTACTCAGCCATTAGAAACGACAAATACCCACCATTTGCTTCAACGTGGATGGAACTGGAGGGTATTATGCTGAGTGAAGTAAGTCAATCGGAGAAGGACAAACATTATATGGTCTCATTCATTTGGGGAATATAAATAATAGTGAAAGGGAATATAAGGGAAGGGAGAAGAAATGTGTGGGAAATATCAGAAAGGGAGACAGAACGTAAAGTCTGCTAACTCTGGGAAACGAACTAGGGGTGGTAGAAGGGGAGGAGGGCGGGGGGTGGGAGTGAATGGGTGATGGGCACTGGGGGTTATTCTGTATGTTGGTAAATTGAACACCAATAAAAAATAAATTAAAAAAAAGTTCTTTAATACCAGGTTATAGGATTGACTACCTTTTCTAGTCAACATTTTTCTAAAATGTAACCCAATATTGGCTGCTCATCATTCTTCCATTCCATTGTGCTTGCATGATGATGTATTACTTCTTGAAATTTCACTGAAGAATCCTCTCATCTCAGAGAGTGAGCAATGTAGATTTTACTGAAGATTTCATAAGTCAGAGGAGAACTTAAACGTTACATACTCCCAAGTTAATGTCATAATCTTTCCACCAGATTTTTTTTAGTTTTATCATGTCTTTGCTGCTGTGACACCACTGAGAGTTCTTTTTCCTCCCTTTTCTGATGCTTTGCATTCCTGATTCTTGTTTCTCCTCTGAACATAATTTCCCGCAGTCACTTAGACTTCCTTTATAAAGCAGAGAAATTCACCTTTAGCCTACTTTCTACTTCCAGTTCCTACCTATGAGTTTATATACTCAAAGCCATCAAGGCAAAAACAAGGAGCTCTCCAGAGTAACAGGATATAGCTTCTTTGGGAAGCAGGTAGGATTATAAAGAAAGATATTTCAGGACACCTGGGTGCTTCAATCAAATAAGCTTCTTACCCTTGATTTCAGCTCAGATCATGATCTCAGGATCATGAGATCAAGCCTTGAGTTGGGCTCCATGTTGGGCATAGAACCTGCTTAAGATTCTCTCTCCCTTTTCCTCTGCCCCTCCTCTCCTTATGCATACATGTGTGAATGCTCTCTCCCTCAAAAAAATTTTTTTTTCTGTAACAGCATTAACTTAGATGACAAAAATTTAAAACTTGGACAGAGTAAAGTGAAGAGAATGATAAGGGGGCTCAAAGCCATGATGCCTGGTTATCTGTGGCTGTGTAATACACATTCTAAAATGTAATAGCTCAAAACAACACTATTATTTTCTCCATGGTTCTGAGAGTTCTCTGTGCTCACCTGAGCTGGTCTCTCTAGGGGTTCTCTCATGCAGTGACAGAGAGTGGCTGGGACTAGAGTCACCTGAAGGCTTGACTGGCTGGATAGCCAGCCCCTCAGTGTCTGGTCCCTCGGTACTCCTCTACACACCTCTTTTTTAGAAGAATAGCTTATACTTTTTAGGCCGTGGCTTAGGGTTCTAAGAGGAATGTGCCGAGAGCATGTATTCTAAGGCAGAAGATTTGAGGCTTTTAATAACTGATCCATGGATGTCCTAGAACTTTATTTCTACTGTATTCTGTTGTCCAAGGCAAGTCATTAAAGTCAACCCAGAATCTGAGGGAGGGGAATTAAACTGCAATGTTGATCTGAAGAACAACATGCATGTCTAAGTGGGGAAGGAACTAAGTGCAATCTTTGACTTTCTTCTACTGCCTGCCCTCTTCCCACAAGTCATACCCTTCCTAACATGCAAAATTACATTTATCCTCTCCCAAGGTCCCCAAAGCCTCCTTTTATTTCAGCAGTGGGTCACATTCTAGGATCTTGTCATCTAATCAGGTATAGGTACACTTCTTTGGAATTGGCCTACTTCTGGTTGAATTCTGAAATGCAGCTGAAGCACATGTCACTTATTTGTTCCTTTAAATGGGCCCAATCCTGCTTCCTGGAATGATTCACCGTGATTCTTGGCTCTGAATTAAGACATCCTTTCTTTTATATGAGAAATGGCTCATGTTTGCAATTGAGTAGTTTCCTTAGCCTGATCCCCATAGAAATTTGGGGTCCAAAGACTTTTATTTTTGTATTTACATGTGGTATAAATGTAATTATATAGCATGGAGTCTTCTGTGATGTCTTTCTTTTCCCATTCTACCACTGATGTATGAGAGTTCTTTATGCCCCATATCCTCATCGGTGCTTTATATGGTTAAACTTTAAAAATATTGCCAATCTGGGGTGCCTGGATGGCTCAGTTGGTTAAGTGTCTGACTCTTGGTTTCAGCTCAGGTTATGATCTAATGGGTCATGGGATTGATCCCCACATCTGCCTCTGTGCTCAGTGGGAAATCTGCTTGACATTTTCTCCCTCTGCTCCCCATTCTTTCTCAAATAAATAAATAAATCTTTAAAAAATTAAAAAATTAAAATGTTGCTGATAGAAGGGTATAAACTGACATTTCATTGTGCTTTTAATTTGCAATTTTCTGATTACCATAAATAGTAATGAATTTGAGTATTTTTTATGTTTCTGAGTCACTCATATTTCTTGTTATGTGAAATGCCTATTTATGTCTTTTGCTTACTTTCCTTTACTAGATTGAATCCAATATATCTGTAGGGGTTCTTTATATATTCTGGATTATAATCCTTTTTAGGTGATAGTGTTGAAAATTTTTCTAATTTATGGTTTATCTTTTCACTTTATCATGTTGTTTGAACAGAAGTTATTAATTTTTAATTTTCAAATTTATCAGGTCCTTTTTTGTGGCTGTGCTTTTTGTTTCTTTTTAAAGAAATTCTTCTTTACCCTGAAATCATAAATATATTCTTTATTTTCTCAAAGGCTTTATAGTTTTGGCTTTTGTATCTGAAGCCATTAATCTATAAGTATGATATGAGTTAAGGATTAATTTTCATTTATTTAATATGGAGAACCTATTTTACTAGCTGCATTTATTGTATGTCCTTTCAACACTATGCACTGTCAGCTCTGTCCTAAATCAGTTTCTATATATTCATGGTCTCTTTCTGTGCTCTCTGTTCTGTTACGTGTCTGTGACCAATTCTACATTGGTCTCTGAGATCAATATTGAATCACTTTAATTATGATACCTTTAAAATAAATCCTGACATCTGCTACAGCAAGTTCCCCAGCCTGGTTATTTGGGACTGTATTGGATCTTCTTGATCCTTTGTGGGGTTTTTTGTTTCTTTGTTTTGTTTTTTGTTTCTTTAAGTAGACTCCATAACCAATGTGGGGCTTGAACTCACAATCCTGAGATTAAGAGTCAGAAGCTATTCCTACTGAGCCAGCCAGATGCCCTAGCCCTTTGTGTTTTCATACAAATTTTATTTATTTATTTTAAAAATAAGTTTTAAAAGATTTTATTTATTTCATGAGAGACAGAAAGAGAGACAGACATAGGCAGAGGGAGAAGCAGGCTTCCCACAGGGAGCCCGATGCGAGACTTGATCCCAAGACCTGGGATCATGACCTGAGCCACCCAGGTGCCCTCATACAAATTTTAGAATCAGCCTGTCAGGTTCCATAAGAATGAAACAAAACGAAACAAACAATCCCTCATTCATACTTTGGAATGACAGACTTTTCTATATTTTTGCTGTCATTTTCATGTCTTCATTTTCTTCCTACCCAACTTGGATTCCATGTGCAAACCATTCCTTTAAAATCCCCTTAACTCCCTTCTCCTTGTCTTTCATCTTTTTTTTTTTTAAAGATTTTATTTATTTATTTGAAAGAGAGAGAGCGTGCACGCAAATGCACAAGCAGGGGGAATGGCAGGCAGAGGGAGAAGAACGTTCCATGCTGAGCAGAGAGCCCCATGTGAGGTTCGATCCCAGGACTCTGAGATCATGACCTGGGCTGAAGGCAGACGCCTAACCATCTGAACCACATGGGCACCCCTCCCTGTCTCCCATCTTAATACTTCTACCACATAATTGCTTACTCTGTGCCTGTACCCAATCAGCTAAAATTAGCTGGAGAAAACCAAATAATTCTACTGAGTGGTTTCATTTAAAATTCATGATTATGAATCTCAAAAAGCACTCAACACTGTCTGATATTCTATTACACTTTACCGTTCCCCAAAACTTTCCCTCTCTTCTCAACTTCCTATTCTTTTCCCTCCTTTTGTCACTCTCAGGTGAAATCTTACCTCACATCTTATTGAACCAGAGCAATGAGCAGAAACTTCTTTATTCTCTTGTCTCCAAATCTACCTACTGCATTGGTCCTAATGTCTGTCCTCCCTGTTGTTACTAAGAATGAAGCTCACTGTTCCCACCCAACGTTGATTCCTTAACTTGTGTTCTGGATCTTGTTACCTCTCATTTTTCAAGATGTCTTCCTTTGCACTCTCTCTCTTTTACATCACTTATTTTTCACTTTTCATGACTAATTTCCATCAGCACAAAAATAGTCTCTATCATCAAACTAACAAATAAGCAAAATCTCTTAGGATCTCTTCTTTCAGGCAAGTAGTTTTCAATGTAAACTCTGATGCCGGACTCCTGGGGTTCAAATTTCATCTCTGCCACCTACCAGTATTGTGATCCTAAGTAAGGTACCCTGTTCAGTACAGTAGCCATTAGCTACATGTAGCTGTTTACATTTAAGTTTATATTGATTAAAATTCAATAAAATTTAAAAGTTTGTTATTCAGTGGGACTAGTCACATTTCAAGTATGACTAATGGCTACCATATTGGATGGTGCACTATAGAATTCTTCGATCATTGCAGAAAGTTCTATTACACACCACTGGTCTAGAATAGCCACATGCTCTTTTTGTTTGTTTGTTTTTTATTTACAGATTTATTTATTTGAGTGAGAGAGGGTGCATGCATGGGGGGGTAGGGGCAGAGGGAAGGGAGAAAGAGAGAATTACAAGCCAACTCCCTACTGAGCACAGAGCCTGACATTGGGGTAACTCTCATGACCCTGAGATCATGACCTGAGCTGAAATCAAGAGCTGGATACTTAACCAACTGAGGCACCCAGGGACCCCAGTTGTACTCTTTTTAAAAAGTAATTTATCTTTAAATATTTATTATTTATTAATTTTTCCAGCTTTATAGAGACGTAATTGACATATAGCATTATGTGAAATTAAGGCGACAGTGTTGATTCAGTATACTTATGTATTGCAAAATGATTACCACCATAGCATTGGTTAACATCTCCATCACATCGCATAATTACCTTTTTTTTTTTTGTGGTGAGAACACTTAAGATCCCTTTTCTAATTATATCCTATCATCTCAGCATTTAGATTTTTATCATAACCTATTCCTGTATGATATATTTTATGTTCATTTATTTGTTTATTGCCTATCTGTTCCTATAGGAATGTAATCTCTGTGAGAGCAGATTCTGCATCACCATCTGATTCTCAGTGCCTAGAACTGTGTCTGACACTGATGAGTTTAACAAATATTTATTCAATAATGGTTGATAAATATTGAAGAGCTTTGGGTTTGGAAGAGAAATGTTTACCTAGACAAAGTGTACTCATTTTTACATTGCTAGTGGATATTAGCTGTGATGTATTAATAGTGAGGGATACAGTAATTATTGATATTTAGAGGTTGATGGATGTCAGGAAAAAGCATCTGTACTGAGCCTGGAAGCCTGGGTCCTGATATTTACACTATGTCAGCTGTGGAATATTATGAGCCAGCCTAAGGTCTAATTAGAATATTTGAAAATTTAAAACATTAGAGAACACATGTGAACCATTCTTGAGGAATTATAGATTTTATAATGTGGGTTGTTTGGGAAGTAGGCTGCCTCACATTCTAGAGAATGTTCATTGCAATATTGCCTATGACAGAAAACAATTGAAAACAACTTAAATGTTCATCAGTATGGGAATCGGTAAATACATTATACTATAGCCACAATGGAGCATTGTGGAAGGGTAAAATCACTAAACTAGAGATCTTGATTTATTTTTATTTATTTTTTAGAAGATTTTATTTACTTATTCATGAGAGACACACACACACACACAGAGAGAGAGAGAGAGAGAGAGAGAGAGGCAGAGACACAGGCAGAGGGAGAAGCAGGCTCCATGTAGGGACCCTGACATGGGACTTGATTCCAGGTCTCCAAGGATCACGCCCTGGGCTGAAGGTGGCACTAAACCGCTGAGCCACCTGGGCTGCCCAAGATCTTGATTTAGCAGTGTGAATAGATCTCAAAATCTAATAATGAGTTGAAAAGAGCAATTTGGCATTGATGGTAAAGATACATATCTAAGTAGAAACTTCTAGGGCAAGAAGATGGGGAATGGGATCAGGGACTGGTAAAAAGTCTTCAATAGCATCTAAAACATTTTCTTTCCCTAAAATTTTGCAAGCCAACATACAATTTAAAAATCAAGGTGTTGTTATTCTCTAGGGTTTGCTATATATTTGAAACATTTTATGTGAGCTGTATCTATATCAAGAGATGACATGCCACATTAATTCAATAGTATGTGTGTGTCATAGTGCTAGAGGTAGAGGATTATAGAGAACTCATGTTAAGACATGGATCTTGCCGAATGCCTAGGTGGCTCAGTGGTTGAGTATCTGCCTTCAGCTCAGGGCATGATCCTGGGGTCCTGGGATCGAGTCCTACATTGATTGGGCTCCCCACAGGGAGACTGCTCCTCCCTCTACCTATGTCTCTGCCTTTGTCTGTGTGTTTTTCATGAATAAATAAATAAAATCTTAAAAAAAATGGGTCTTGCTCCTCAGAAGTCTGCTTTTTTTAAAAAAAGATTTACTTACTTATTTGAGAAAGCATGCACGAGTACAAGTGGGGGCAGGGGCAGAGGGAGAGAAACCCAAGCAGACTCCCTGCTGAGTGTGGAGCCTAATACAGGGCTCGATCCTATGACCTATAAGACCATAACCTGAGCCAAAATAATGAGTTGGATATTTAACTGACTGAGCCACCCAGGGGTCCCAAGCTTAGAAATCGTTTTTTTTTTTTTTTATTTGAGATGATAATGTATACCTACATAAAGCAGTTGAGGCATGTAAATAGGCATGTAATTATGTATCAAAATGAGGAGTAAAAGCATGGTAATTAGAGTCCCTGGAGCAGCTGGAGAACCTATTGGAGGACAGGTAACTTGAAAAGTGAATTTGGGCAGAGAGAAAGAAAGTTCAGTACCTTCCATCCTGGAGAAGCTTCATATGCCTAGGTTAAAAGGCACTAGGAGAAGCTATCCTCTAGAATGAAGAGGGTTTTGTTGGATAAAAAAACTGAATAGATACTATTAAAGATACTCTGAGGTAGTTTAATGCCAGGTCTAGGAATTTAAACACTATCCGATGATTAAGTGGGAAACCACTGACAGCTGTGAGAATTGGAGTGACATGGTTGATTTGATTTCATTGAATATTAATCTGATTGTGGTGTTCAGGGTGGACTGGAATAAGGGAAGACTGGTAATATGGAACTCAGGTGGCTGTTTCAGCTTTGCCCTGATGAGCTCATCTAACCATACATACCTGCCAGAGGCCCCATTTCCAAATGCCATCACGTTAGGGGTCAGGGCTTCAACATAGGGATTGTAGGGGATACAAACATTCAGTCTATAATAGTAAGGAATTATCCAGAGGTTCTCATGGCTATTAAGTACCAAAGCCTGCAATCATACCTAGATCTTTTTTATTCCAAAATTTTTGTTGAAATTTTGAAAAATGGATCACAATGACTTGTGGGGTGATTGGATCTAGAAGATGAAAGAGGGGTGCCTGAATGACTCAGTCAGTTAAGCATCTGCCTTTGGCTCAGGTGATGATCCCAGGGTCCTGGGATTGAGTCCTGCACTGGGCTCCTTGCTCAGCGGGGAGCCTGCTTCTCTCTCTCTTTCTGACGACTGCTCCCCCTGCTTGTGCTCTTTCTCTCTCTCTCTGCCAAATAAATAAAACCTTAAAAAAATGAAAGAGAAGGAAGGAATAAAAGAATCATGAGATTTTGGTTGCCAGGAAAGGGCTTGATGGAAACTGGAAACTTGCGAGGGTAAGCTAGTTTGATGGAGGCAAAATGAGTTTGTTGTGGAAGATGGAAAGTTTGAATTGATGGTGGGCCATCCCAGTGCAGATGGTTTGTAGATTGATGGAAATCTTGTGGTTTAAACTCTCAGATCTAAAGTGTTGAAAGTCATCAGCATAGAGGTGGTAATTAAAGCCTGAAGACAACAGTTCCCAGAAGGAATGAGTAGAAACATAAAGAGAAGCAGACATTCTCTTCAAACTGTGTTAAGAGAGTAGATTTTATATTAAGTGTCCTTACTACCATTTGGTGCATGAGTGAACGAGAGGCTCGGGGGAGTAGAATGATAAAGACAGAGATAGAGAGACAAGAGTGTCTTTAGGAATGCCCCCACCTATAACTTTTCACTTGGTGAAATAGATGTACAAACAAGAAAAATTAAAAAAAAAAAAGAAAACAACCAGAGAAAAACTGCTCCTTGGTTGGTTGGTGTCACTGAAGTCTGTTCCTTGAAGGGATTTAAGGAAGAAGAGGATGACTGAATATGTCAAATATGAGAGCGTTGGTTAAAGAGGGTGAAAACAGGCCCTGGGTGGTTGTAATGTTCGGTGATTCAGTGAAAAGTCCATAGGAATAGGAAGAGATCTAGTAAGTGTGGTTCCCAGACTTTTTAATTTCACAGACCAGTAATAGTTCAAAAAATATTTAAGGGAACTAAATAAATAAGACCATTTAAAACACTACAATCTCTTATCTAGCCCATTTTCATAAAAGGGAAAAAAAACCCTTTTTACATAAATGGAGAAGGTCATAATCATAGGGTAAAAGACAGTTTGTGCTAAGGGGTAGCATTTTTGATGTGCATTGGTGCAAAGTTAATCCCCGACTAGAGCAGAACTTGCATCTGGGAACCACTGGAACAGAACAATACAATACAAACAACGTGGGGTCTCTAACTCACATTCCCAGTAAGTCTGATGTGTTATTGTTTCTAAAACCGAGTTTTAACAAACAAACAAACCACTTTTGTTTATAAGACATCTTCCCACAGAGCACCAAAGAGGAGGTCTCAGGAAGTTCAGTAGATCTTTACACACAAAATAGAGGCAGGTCAAAATTAACCAAGTGGTGGGGATATTCGGAGAATATTCTCGGTGAGAGCGGCATCCCAAGTTGAGGAGTGAGTGAGACTGGACAAGTAGTAATAGTTTGTCCTGTAAAATTGGAGTTGAATTTTCACACATGACTGGGAGAAAAACCATGGCTTATTTATTCCCTGACATTTTAAGGTATATTTAGATTTTAAGAGGAATCCAGGAGTCAGCTAATTCCTCAGGTCCAATTATTCTTGTTGCCGGATGTAAATACAACCCTAACTCTCTGAAGTAGCTCTGAAACACTAATTTTCTACCCTCTGTGTGCCTGCCACACCAACACGGAGCATTGGAAGCTTGACTTCATTGCCAAACCGTATGAATTGGGCCAGTTCAGAATGGGCAGCCCTCAGGACTGGGGCTAGGTTGGAGCGAGACCAGATTCAGAAATAAAAGAAGCCCTAACAATGCTATGATCCACTGAAGCACAAGTTCCACATGGGATGTTTACATGGGAAAGCTGAAGTTTTATTGCACCAAAACAGTTTTCTGCTGGTTGAAGAAAGAAAGAGTAAGAGACTAATTATGCAGGCTCAAATAACAACAACAAAAATGTATTATGCATTAAAATCTGTTTTGATTTTTAAAAATAAATACCTCTCATGCAGACACTGAAATGAACAGATTTCAGTGCCAAAGGAGATAAAAATTGCCCACCCACTCACCACAAAATACTATCCTTGATCTGTAGTATAGGTTTCTATTGCTTCTGCAACTATATCTGGTAGTCATTGCTTTCACCAACTGTTCCCTTAAGTTTGAAATTACTGTCTTTGGTCAAATTCCTTCATTAGAGTGATCTACAAGAAATAGATATTTCTAAATTCTGGGAAATAACTTCTACAGGTCAAAATAACACTGTGCTGATGTTAATGAAACCATCAACATGAAAAACATTTCCTCAGAAAGTACTCTTTTGTCATCAAACAGTCTCTAAGGAAAAAACCAACAACAATACTTATAAAACATACTTCCAAAGGCCCATCTTAATTATTCTCCTTTTAGTATGCAAGGTAAATATATACAGAAAAGCACACACAACACGTATAGACAACTGCAAGAATAATCGTAAGGCAACCACCATTCAGATGAAGTAGTTGAACTTTGCTAGCACAGCCCCATCATCCCATCTAGATTAACAGATGCCTTAATTTTTAAAATAATAATTCCTCCCTTTTCCCAAAGTTATAGTCTCTATGTATGCATCCCTTATCAATACAGTTTAGTTTTGTCTCTTTTTGAATTTATGTCTCTGGATGCTTTTAAAGGGGATTTTCTTTTTGTCTCTGGTTCTCAGAATTTTTACTAAGATGTGTTCTGGGGTTGGCTGCAGGTCCTAAATTGTCTGTTGGTTTGGAAAATTCTCAGCCATTATCACTATTGCTTCATTATTATCCCAGTTTCTCTTTTCCCTCATTCTGTATCATAACTGTATTTCCTGTAGAGCTAGTCTTTCCCTGCCCCTTAGATGAAACCACAGGTAATTCTATCTTTTCTAGTTATTTTAAGGTAATGAAAAGTCTTCTGGTCACTTTAGTCCTTCCAAAAGTTCAATTATTAAAATGCCCATAGTAAAAAATTTTCACTTCGTTAAGTTTCTTTAACACCTTTATTGAAGTATAATTTACATACCATAAAATTCTTCCACAGTAAATGTACAATTTGATGATGTTTAGTAATGTACACACTTGTGAAACCATACCCATACTCACTTGTGGTCTATCCTAACTCCTAACTCCAGCCCCAAGAAACCACTCATCTGCTTTCTGTCTCTATTTTTGACTCTTCTAGAAATTTCATATAAATGAAGTCACATAAAACAAATGTGTGGCATTTTGTGTTTAGTTTCTTCCATTCAGTGTAATGTTTTTTTAAAAAAGATTTTATTTATTTGTTCATAAGAGACACAGTGAGGTAGAGACATAGACAGAGGGAGAAGCAGGTGCCCTGTGGGGATCCCGATGTAGAACTCTATCCCAGGACCCCAGGATCACTACCTGAGCCAAAGGCAGACACTCAACCACTGAGCCACCCAAGGGCCCCCAGCATAATGTTTCTGAGGCTCATTCATGATGTTGTATATATTAGTATATCTCTATCAGTAGTTTGCTCCTTTGCACTGCTGAATAGTATTCCATCGTACACCACATTGTGTTCATCCATTCACTGGCTGAGGGACGTTTGGATTGTTTCCAGTTTAGGGCTATTCTGACTAAGCTGCTATGATAAAGGTCTTTGTTTAGATCTATTTTTATTTTCTCTGAGGTAGATACCTGGAGCGGAATTGCTGGATGATGTGGTAAATTTACGTTTAACTTTGTAAAAAACTACCAAACTGCTTTCCAAAGCTGCTGTACCATTTTACACTCCCACTAGGACTGTGCAATCTACTGATAGCAATCTTTGCTGACAATTGTTATTGTCTTTTTTTTTTTTTTTTAGTTTTTTTCTAACCTTTATTTTTAAGCAATCTCGACACCCAGCTTGGGGCTCGAATTTACAATCCCAAGATCAAGAGTTGCATGTTCTATGGCTGAGCCAGCCAGGGACCCCATTATTGTCTCCTTTATGGCCAGTCTAGTGCGTGATGGTGCTTCATTGTGGTTTTAATGTGCATTTTCCTAATGAAAAATGTTGAGTATCTTTTCATTTACATATTAGCTGTTCATATGTCTTCTGTGAAATGTCCTTTCAGATCATTTACTGGTTATATGTCCTTTATGAGATTAGGACATATTTCTTTCCTCAACCTTTTCATTTTCTCAATGATGCCTTTTGAAAAAGTCCAATTATCTTTTTTTTTCTTTATGGATCATGCTTTTGGTATCATATCTAAGAAACTGAGAAGCTATTTGAGAGGTAAAGATATTATTAAGATAACACAATGTTATGGAAACTCAGGGAAGGTAAAGTTTTATAAAGAAGGAGGATAATCACTAGTGCCAAAACTTGCCAAAGATTCAGGAAGGATGAATCAGGCAAAAGGGCCATTAAATTTGGAGAATAATAACTGGTGATTGATATTTATTGGTTGCTTATTTTGTGCTAGGCTCCTATACTAAGTGTGATCTCATTTCTAGTTTCAGTAAATAGAAGAGGATTAGATACTTTTCTTGAATTTTGGTATCAACCCATTTTTCCCCCTCTTCTAAAAATATTTATTCAGAGAGCATAGCATAGGACTTAGAGATAGGAAGTTGTTTTTAAGTCTGGCTCTACAACTTACTATGGGCAAGCCCCTTACCTTTCTCACCTGTTGCCTCATTTGTAAAATATGAATAATCAGTACTAATGTGGGGAGCAGGAGAGTTGCAAAGGTAATGCATGCAAAGCATCCAGCATATTGCCTGGTCTGTTGTACATGCTCAAAAGCAGAAGTTGTAATTACTAGTTGTCACAATCAGATGAAGATCTGAAAATGTTTTATAAACTGTTACACTCTATAAAATATATTATTGGAATTACTTAGTGTTTTTGGAAACATAATATGCCATGTTATATATTGTCCTATTCTAATTTTTAAAAATCCAAAAAATGTTGATCATAAAGTACCTGGATTTCTCCAAGTTCTTTTCCATCATCCAAAGAATATAACCAGTGCTTTTTTTTAACAGCTTTGTTAAGGTATGATTCACTTACCATGTAATTCACCCATTGTGTACAACTCAGTGACTTATATCCAGAATGTACAATCTTCACCATTATCAATTTTAGAAAATTTTCATCACCGCAAAATAGAACTGTACCCATTAGCAGACTCTGATTATCTTCAAAGTTTGCTCTCCCTAGGCAATAAGTAATCTACTTTCCATCTTTATAAATACACTTACTTTGGAGATTTCATATAAATCATACAATAATATGTGACCTTTTGTGATTGGCTTCTCTTTAAAGAAAACCAGAGCTGGACAGCAGTTAAAGTGGTAATAACAGTTTTTATTCAGGAACTATTGCAGTAGGGGAAATAAGACCTCAATATAACACAGGGCTCTTCTGAATATGGTGTGGATAAGTGGGATTTTTATAGCTAAGCAGGAGGTTGTGGGGGTGGACGTTGGTGGATGGAAAATTGCTAAGAGGAGATATTGCAGGTAAGGGAATTTCTTACTAAACTGAACTATCAGATTTCTTGCTGAAGGCAGGCCAGAGTGACCAGATATCCCCGTGAGAGAGCAATGCTGAGGAATTTGATCAATATCAAGTATGAGGATTCTTTCTAAAACTAAGCTATATAGACCTGAGGACAAAGCCCAAAGATGGCACCCAGTGGAGAAGAGGTCTTAGAAGAGACTGACTAAAGTTGGGTCAAGGAGAGAATCATTCTCATTTCTTACGCTAGGGGAATGCTTCAAATTGCATTCATGTTACACCATGTCTCACCACTTCCTTCCTATTTATTGTGGGGGAATATCCCATGGCATAGATAAACCAAATTTTATTCATCCACTGTTTGTCCAGTTAATGGGCATTTGGAGTCTTTCCATTTTTTGACTTTTGTGGGTACCACTATTAATATTCATGTACAGGTTTTCATGTGGACATATGTTTTCATTTCTCTTGGGTATATACCTAAGAGGGAATTGTTGGGTCATCCAGTAACTCTACACTTAAACTTTTGAGAAATTGCCAGACTGTTTTCCAAAGTGGCTATCCCATGTTACATTCCACCAGCAGTGTATGAGGCTTCTGATTTTTCCACAACATTCCCAACACCTATTATTATCTGTCTGTTCTATTATGGCCAGGCTGGGGTTGAAGCAGTATCTCATTGTGGTTTTAATTTGCATTTCCTGATGGCTAATGGTTTGAGCATTAACCAAGATTCTTTTAATCCCAGCGAAATATGGACAGTGGACGCTTGAGGAGAGAGAACCTTCTGCAAATGGCCTATTAGCATGTTACTGTTGGAGCACATTCATCAGTTCTTCCTGAGATGGGCAAACACTGTGAAGGCAAGTGGACTTACTCATTTCCTTCAGACCTTGTAATCTCATCAATTTATATTCTATGGGATCCCTGGGTGGCGCAGCGGTTTGGCGCCTGCCTTTGGCCCAGGGCGCGATCCTGGAGACCCAGGATCGAATCCCACATCGGGCTCCCGGTGCATGGAGCCTGCTTCTCCCTCTGCCTGTGTCTCTGCCTCTCTCTCTCTCTCTCTGTGACTATCATAAAAAAAAAATTGTGTTCTAGTTCATCATTTCTGATCTAATGCACATATTGGTCACATGTCACTCCAAATTACATTGCTCACACCCTGCCCCAACTTATGAAAACGAAAAAGAGAAAAAAGAGTTTGGTACCTTAGTAAGAGACTCCATAGATTCATGACTTGATTTGAAAAAAATTGGTGCAATCTTGTATTGTTGCCGAAGTCTTGAATCATAGATCAAAAGTCTCTCTTCATGGTCGCTAGTAAACAAGGAAAATCTTTCTTCTCTTTGCATAGATAGGAGTCAGCAAGCCATTTCTGTAAACAGCTGGGTAGTTAATATTTTTAGCTTTGTGAATCATAGAGTTGCTGTTTCAGACACTGCAGTTATAATGCAAAAGTAGCCAAACACCATACTTAAAGAAATGGATGTGATTGCATTCTAATAAAACTTTATTTACAAAAACAGGCTTTGGGCCAAATTTGGCCCATAGGATATAGTTTGCAGATCTCTGATGTAGAAGAAATGGGAGATTCTTGAGAAGATGTTTATATAGTAACTGAAAATGAACACGAGGGGATGCTTTTTTATTTTTCCTACACAGATGTTTTACAACTAAACTTGGCTTCTTACTTCACTGGGTGGGTCAACTGATTAATTTTGCAGAGGTTATTTGTCCCTTTCCTTAAAAAATTTTTTTTTTGTTGCTAGGACAGCATCTTTGAGGCATTTAAAACTAGATCAGAGACAATTTCAGAGTCACCTTTAGAACAACTTATTCTCATTTTTTTTGGCTATTTCTGTTTTTCTTTCTTTCTTAAAGTCTGAGAGCACATAGATATTTATTTAATTATTCCATTAATTTAATCCATTATTTTTGATCAGTTTAAACTTTTTTCTGGTGCATCTCATTTCTATTACAGTGGAAGAGCCTATAAAATACTAGTTATTGATACACGTGATAGGACAGCCAACTAGGGAAAAACTCTTTTATGTCTCATTTCCATGTCTAGATTACTACCTGTTGTCTTTAAGAATACTCTTTAAGCAGCTTAACTGATTCAAAATTTAGAGTAGAATAGAATCATGAGGTTAATAACCTTCTGGGTTGAGAGGGTGGGCTGGGGCAGGAATTTGAGGAAATGTTGAACCACATCTATGATCTTTCCTAGGACTCTTCCTAGCTATATAATGCAGTAGATTCCTCTAGGGCTCAAGCTAGTTAAGGAACATTTCTATCACTTGCGGCTTAAAGAGTCCTACCTAATGCAGAGACTTCATATTGGCACTGAGATTCAAAAGATTATGGCTGTATACTATGTAGACAAGGGAGGGAACAGGGTCCAGGCAGAGAGAATAGCAAGTATGAGGGACAGAGCATGGAAGCAGATGAAAACATTGTGTGTTCTGAGAATAGCAGCGACTTCACTATTGCTGGAGACTATAGTAAGAAGAGGTAAGAGATGAAGCTGAATATGCAGATCAAATCATGAAGGACTTTCCATGCCTTTCTGAGGTGTTTAGGTTTTCTATTGCAGGTGAGAATTTCAAGCAAGGGAGCAAAATGAGCAGATTTATGGGCCAGGACACTTGTTCTAATAGTAACATAAAAGAACCGGAATGGAGACAAAAACACCAGGTGTAGCTCAAGTTGCGGTTGTTTTGCTAAGAGAGGATAAAGGCCAGATCCAGGACCCTGACACTGAGAATGGAGAGAAGGAAATATATAGGACAGATATAGAAGGAAGAATTAAGAGTGATAAAGATGTAGAGAATAAGAGAACAGGGAGGAATCTGGATGACTCCCAGATTTCTGGTTTGGACAGCCAAAGGATGAAGGTGCTAATCATAAAGATAGGAAATAAGGTGTACAAGTATGAAGGGATAGATATAGGGAGGGAGAACAATGGGAAGAAAGATGGTGAGTTTAATTTTAGCTATGTTGAGACAGAAGTATATGGTGGTTATTCAGTTGGATTATGCAGGAAGCAGATCTAAATCTTTGTTGAAGAGAGTTCTCAGAAAGGGGTTGTAAGGTGAGAAAAGAAGTATTGACTCCTAGAGATGTAGCCATTTAAATTGTTGTCTGAAGGAATAACAAGAGAAAGAAGAGAAATAACCAAGGGGATGAAATGACCAAAATCAAGGGATGAAATAATTCTAAGAAGTATGGAGAGGTTAAAGGTGTCTGATATTCTAAAGAGGGTGAACTTTGTAAGAGCTGAAAAAAGTGCATTGAATTTGGCCACTAATGGATAGATAGCTTGTGATCTATGAAAAAAAAAAAAGTTTCAGAGACTCCATGAAGGAAAGGCCCAGATTGTGGAGCTCAGAAGAGGTGTGGAAGGTGAGGACTTGTGGGTGTCCAGTTTAGACAACTCTTTTTCTATGTTTATCTGTGAAGGACAACAGAAAAAATAGCCAGGAAGCTGGGAGCACACGTGTTCATGCGTAGTGGACAAAGAGTCACTGAAGAAGGAAAGCATGAAGATAAAGGAGAGAGGAGGAATATTGATTTAGCAAGGACCAAAAATATGGAGTGGAGGATAGGATCCAGAAAACAGGCAAATAAATAAGTAGTGGACAAAGTGATTGCCCTCGTGTGATTCTTCTTTTTTTCCCCATTTTTCTTTTTTCCTTTTTAAAAAAAGGAATATATTTATTTATTTATTTGACAGAATGAGAGAGAGAGATTGAGAGAGAGAGAGAGCCAGAGACCACAAGCAAGGAGAACAGCAGAGGGAGAGGGAGAAGCAGGCGCCCCGCTGAGCAGGGAGTCTGACATGGGGCTCAATCCCAGGACCCTGAGACGAAGGTAGATACTTAACCCACTGAGCCACCGAAGCACCCCTCCAATTTTTCTGTTGTGGCAAAATACAGATACCATAAAATGAACCATCGTAATAATTTTTAAGTGTATACTTCAGTGGTGTTAAATACACTCATAATATTGTACAGCATCACCACTATCCATCTTCATAACTCTTTTCAATAGAAACTCTATATTCATTAAACAGAATCTCCCCATTCTTCACTCTTCCCAGTCCCTGGAAACCACCATTCTACTTTGTTTCTATGATTCTGACTACTCTAAGTATCTGATATAAGTGGAGCCATTATTGTACTTGTCTTTTTGCAATTGGCTTGTTTCACTTAGCACAATATCTTCAAGGTTCATCCATGTTGTAGCATATGTCAAAACTTCCTTTTTAAGACTGAATAATATTTCAATGTGTGAAGTGGATACTTGCATTGCTTCCACATTTTAGCCGCAGTGGACATGGGTGTACAAGACCTCTTTGAGACCTGGCTTTCAATGCTTTTGTGTATAAACCCAGAAGTGGAATTCCTGGGTCATATGGCAGTTTTATTGTTAATGTTTTGAAGAACTGCCATACAGTTTTCCACAGTGACTCTATCATTTTACATTCCCACCAACAGTGCACAAGGGTTCCAAATTCTCCACATCCTTGCCAAGGCTTGTTGTTTTCTGTTGTGATGATAGTAGCTGCTCTAATGGGTGTGAGGAGATATCTCACTGACATTTGGATTTACATTTCCTTAACAATTCGTGATATTGAGCATTTTTCATGTGTTTATTGGCTATCTGTATATATTCTTTGGAGAAATATCTATTTAGGTATTTTACCCATTTTTGAATTGGGTTTTATTGTGGTTGAATTTTAGGAGTTCACTAAATGCTTTAAATATTAATCTATTATCATTGTAAATTCCTTATGATTTGCAAATATTTGTTCCTCATTCTGTGGGTTGCCTTTTTAGTCATTTGACAGTTTTTTTGATGTACAAAACTTTAAAGTGTTCATGAAATCCAGTTTTTTTAAATCAATTTTTTCTTTTGTTGCCTGTCTTTTAGTGTCACACCTAAGAAATCATTGCCAAATCCAACATTAAGTTTTGTCCTATGCTTTCTTCTAAAGGTTTTTAATTTTAGATCTTGTAAATAGGTCTTTGATCCATTTTGAGTTAATTTTTGTATGTGGTGTTAAGTAAAAAGAATCCAACTTCATTCTCTTACATGTGGGTATTCAGTTTCCCCAGCACTATTTGTTGAAAAGAATGCCCTTTCCCCATGGAATGATCTTGTTAACCTTGTCAAAAACTACTTGACTACGGGGATCCCTGGGTGGCACAATGGTTTGGCGCCTGCCTTTGGACCAGGGCGTGATCCTGGAGACCTGGGTTCGAATCCCATGTCGGGCTCCCGGTGCATGGAGCCTGCTTCTCCCTCTGTTATGTCTTTGCCTCTCTCTCTCCGTGTGACTATCATAAAAAAAAAAAAAAAGCCTACTTGACTATATATGTGAGGGTTTATTTCTGGACTCTCTATTCTATTCCATTGGTCTGTATGTCTTTCTTTTTGCCAATATCACCATTTTGAGTCCTATAGCTTTGCTAAGTTTTGAAATCAGGAAGTGTGAATCCTTCAGCTTTATTTATCAAGTTATTATGGTTATTCAGGGTCCCTAGGGATTCCATATGAATTTTAGGATGGGTTTCTATTAAAAAATCATGAAATTTTGACAGGAATTGCATTGAGTCTGTGGATTGTGTTGGGTAGTATTGACATCTTAACAGTATTAAGTCTCCCATTCCATGAACATGGAATATTTTTTCATCTATTACATCCTCTCTAATTTCTTTAAGCAGTATTTTTTAGTTTTCAGTGTATAAATGTTTCACCTCTTTGGTTATTCTATTCCTTTTGATGTTATTGTAAACAGAATTATTTTTGTAATTTCTTTTGTAGATTGTTCATGTTAGTATATAGAAATGCAATGGGGTTTTATGTGTTGACTTTGTATCCTTTTACTTTGCTGAATGTATTTAGTAGCTCTAACTCTGTGTGTATGTGTGTGTGCCTGTGTAATCTTCAGGGTTTTCTACATATAAGATCATATTATCTGCAAACAGAGATAATTTTACTTCTTCCTTTCCAATTTGAATGCCTTCTACTTATTTTTCTTGCTTAGTTAATCTGGCTAGAACTTCCAGTACTATGTTAAATAGAAGTGGTGAAAGTGGATATCCTCGCTTGTTCCTGATCTTAGAGGAAAATCTTTCAGCCCTTCACCAATGAGAATAATGTTTGATGTGGGGTTTGCACATATGGCTTTTATTATATTGAGGTAGTTTCCTTCTAAACCTCATTTGTTGTGTGTGTGTGTGTGTGTGTGTGTGTTTAAATCACAAAGGATGTTGAATTTATTAAAAGCTTTTAAAATTTTTTAAATTTTAATTTAAAACTTTTTAAAGTTTTAATTTATTTATTTGACACAGAGCAAGCAAGAAAGAGAGCACAGGCAGCGGGAGCAGGAGAGGGAGAAGCAGACTCCCCACTGAGCAGGGAGGCTGATGCAGGCCAATCCCAGAACCCTAAAAATATGACCTGAGCCAAAGGCAGATGCTTAAGTAACTGAGCCACCCAGGCACTCCTATTTATTTATTTCTAAAATTTGAGTATAGTTGACATATAGTGTTATATTGGTTTCAGGTGTGCAATTTAGTGATTTAACGAGTTTATATATTGTGTTCACCACAAATGTAGCTACCATCTGTCCCATTACATCACTATTATAGTATCATTGACTGTATTCTTTATGCTGTGCCTATTCCTGTGACTATTCATTCCTATATCTTCCTCTCCTCTTTATCCATTTTGCCCAACCCTCCATCTCCTTCCCCTCTGGCAACCATCAGTTTGTTCTCTGTATTTATAGGTCTGATTCTGCTTTTTGGTTGTTTATTCATTTTTAAAAATATTCTACTTATGAGTGGAATTGTATGGTATTTGTCTTTCTTAGACTGACATTTCATTTAACATAATGCCCTTTAGGTCCATCCATGTTGTCTCAAATGGCACAATCTCACCCTTTTTAGTGACTATGTAATATTCCATTATCTATCTATCTATCTATCCTATCTATCTATCTATCTATCTATCTATCTATCTATCTAATATCTCACACTTTCCTTATCCATTTGCCTATTGAGGGACACTTGGGTTGCTTCTATTGCTTGCTAATGGAAATAATGCTGCAATAAACATAGCCTTGTATATATCTTTTCAAGTTAATGTTTTCATTTTCTAATGTTTTTTTTATATTCTTTTTTCTTTATTTATTTATGATAGTCACAGAGAGAGAGAGCGAGCGGCAGAGACACAGGCAGAGGGAGAAGCAGGCTCCATGCACTGGGAGCCCGACGTGGGATTCGATCCCGGGTCTCCAGGATCACGCCCTGGGCCAAAGGCAGGCGCCAAACCACTGCGCCACCCAGGGGTCCCCTAATGTTTTCATTTTCTTTGGGTAAATATGGTATTTCTATTTTAAATTTTTTGAGTAATCTCCATGCTGTTTTCCACAGTGGCTGTACCAATTTACATTCCCACCAACAGTGCACAAGGGTTCCTAGAAAATTTTTTCTGCATCAGTTGAAATGATTAGGTGGATTTTCCCTTTATTTTGTTAATGCCATGTTTTATATTGATCAATTTTTATGTGTGAACCATCATTATGTTCCTGGAATAAATATCACTTGGTCTATCATTAGGTGCATAAATGTTTATAATGGTTTTAAATTCTTGCTTTATTGAAGATTTTTTTTTAAATTTTTTTAAAATTTTTATTTATTTATGATAGTCATCAGAGACAGAGAGAGAGAGAGAGAGAGAGAGAGGCAGAGGGAGAAGCAGACTCCATGCACCGGGAGCCCGACATGGGATTCGATCCCGGGTCTCCAGGATCGCGCCCTGGGCCAAAGGCAGGCGCCAAACCGCTGCGCCACCCAGGGATCCCTTTTTTTTTTTTTTAGATTTTATTAATATATGGTATTCTTGGGGCACCTGGGTGGCTCAGTCAGTTGAGCATCTGCCTTCGGCTCAGGTCATGATCCTGGGGTCCTGGGATCGAGCCCCGCATTGGGCTCCCTGCTCAGCGGGAAGCCTGCTTCTCCCTCTCCCACTCCCCTGGCTTGTGCTTTACTCTGTCAAATAAAGTAAAATAAAAAAAATCTTTAAAAAAATATATATGAAATTCTTCTTTGTCTCATAATTTTTTTAGAAGTGAAGCTTATTTTTTAAGGTATTAATATAGCTACTTCTCTCTTTTGGTCATTTATTTGCATGAAATATCTTTTCCCGTTTTTTCACTTTTTAGACAGCATATTGTTAAATCATGTGTTTTTATCTAGTCTGACAATCTCTGCCTTTTGATTGGAGAGCTTAGCCCACTTACATTTAAGTAATCCTTGATAAGGAGGGACTAACTTTTGTCATTTTAATATTTATTTTCTCTATGCCTACAGCTTTTTTGTCCCTCATTTCCTGCATTACTGTCTCCTTTTGTGTTTAGTTGATTTTTTGGTAATGAAATGTTTAAATTTCTTTCTCATTTATTTTGGTATATGTTCCATAGCTATGTTCTTTGTGATAATGGGGCTTACATCTAACATCCTGAAGTTATAACACTCTAATCTGAATTTATAGCAGCTTCACTTGAATAATGTACTAAAACTCTTCTCCTTTACAGTTCTATTCCCATCCTTTTCAGTAGTCAATGTTACAAAGTTAGATCTTTCTACATGGTTGCCCCAAAACATAAACAAAAAATTCTCTTAAGACGATTAGTTAAAATATGTAGAAGATAAAATGTGAAGGTAAATTATGTAGAACATAAATGTGAACATTTAAAATATGTAGAACACAAAATGTGAAGTTACAAACCAAAGTTCCAATAATACCAGTTTTTAGACAATATTTTAAAAAATATTTTAGTCTCTTAAATCATGTAGAAAAAAAGGAGAGTTACAAAAGTTGTTACAATAATACTAGATTTTTTCATTGCCCATATATTTACTTTATTGAGATCTTTATTTTTTCCTTTTTTTTTTTCTTTTTTTTTTAGAAAGGTAGAGCAAGAGAGAGCAAGTGGGGAGGGGAGACAGTGAGGCAGAGGAAGAGACAGAGAATCTTAAGCAGGCTCCATGCCCAGCATGGAGCCCAACACAGGGCTCTATCTCATAATCCTGAGATCATGACCTGAGCTAAAATCTACAGGCAGACACTTGATGGACTGAGGCACCTAGGCAGGCAAGATCTTCATCTCTTCATGTGACTTTGGGTTACTGTCTAGCATCCTTTCATTTCACCCTGCAGGACTCCTTTAAGCATGTCTTTCAGAGCAGGTCTAGTGGTAATGAACTCCTTCAGCTTTTGTTTTTCTGGGAATGTCTTAATTTTTCCTTCACTTTTGAAGGACTGTTTTGCCAGATATATGATTCCTGGTTGAGTTTTTTCTTTTAGCACCCACTATGTTTTGGCTTCTACAGTTTCCAATGAGAATCTGCTTATAATCTTATTGAGAAGCCCCTGAATGTGATGAGTAGTCCTCTCTAGTTGCTTTCAAGATTCTCTCTTTGTTTTTCCAAAGTTTGATTATAATGTGTCTTAGTATTAGTCTTTTCAAGTTCATTTTACTTGGAGTTCATTGAACTTCTTGGATGTTTATACTCATGTTTTTCATCAAGTTTGGGAAGCTTTCAGCCATTATTTCTTCAAATATTCTCTCGGCCAGTTTCTGTCTCTCAAGGTCTTCTGAGGTTTTTCTGATCCATTCCCTGAACATTTCTAATTTTCTAATTTCCCCATATATTCAATTGTTTTTGAATATCCTAGTTTGTAATGTCTGGCTCCCAAAAGAGTCAAAAGAGAAAAATGATGGAAGTGTAGGGAAGGGTGCCAGTCCTTTAAATCTCCTGGGAATCACTTCAGCTGCAAGGAAGGGAGCTTGCAATAAAGGGGGGAGAGGCCCCAAAATGCAACAACATTGGCTACCCACCTCTTTGCACCTCTGTGATCAGAAGCAGCAATCAGCAATGAACCATTAGAGCACAGACCCCTAATGCTGGGAGCACAGGGTCCTTTTGCCCACCCCAACTCCCACAAGCTGTGTGCATGCTGCTCCGGGAACAGGTACACAGCTGTCCGCTACAGCCCCGAGGGTGGGGTATGGATAGTACCGTGATAAGAGCCGAAATATCCTGAAATTAACTACAGTATCCCATCTAAGCCTTCCCTTGGAAGTTGCAGGCGCCTATAGACTCCAGAGCTCCAAAATAGTTACATCAGACAGATTCTGCTGGTGCAATTGTTGTCTAGGTGGGGAGATAGATTCCTGGTGCTTCCTGCTCTGCTATCTTTCCAGAAGCCCTCTCCTTAACTGTTTGTCACATTATTGTGTATTTATACAGTTCTTAATATGGTGCTACTTTGTGAGGACACTAGGTAAGTAGAAGATACGGTCCTATGACTATTGCGAAGTTCACTTTAGCTGGAGAGATAAACAGAAACAAATACTGATCAGTGTTAAGTGATCAGTAATGCATAACAAAGTGCAAGAATTTTGACTGGAAGGACACTCTTACCCTTGCTTGTCTCTTCCTGACCCATGACAAACAACAGTAACTAGCCACAATGTTTTCTTACCTGCCCAGTCTGGGGCTTGGCATTCATCACAGGCTTTCTCCAACAGTTTATAAGAGTTGATGCTTGAGTTAAAAGCTGTTTGCTATCCCTAGTCTATGGTAAATATGTTAAGTACCTTAAGAACTTGAAGAGAGTTACATTATTTCCCAGGATAAACTGTATGTTTTCCAAGGAAAAGGACAATATGTTCTATTTCTTTGGTAGTTCCCACAACGTTATAATGAGAGGTTCAATTAAGGCTTGTTGAATTAATTTTATGATTTTAAGAGATTTTATCATAAGGAAACAACAACTTAATATGTGTTAACACATTGTTTATAGTACTTCTTTAAGTGCTAAGAAAAATCTTAGTCTTTAAGAATTTCTATTCCAGTGTCCGACAGCTTTTTCTACCCTTGCCATTTAAACTCATTTTCTCTTATTTTCTTTGTCCTTATGGAAGATGGAAAACAGCTGGGCAGCATCTTCAGCTAATACTTGTTAAATGCCTCCTTAAAAATAATCCTTTAGCTTGAGGACATTATGCTAAGTGAAATAAGCCAGTCACAGATGGGTAAGTACTGCATAATTCCACTTCTGTGAAGTATCTAGAGTAGTCAGACTCATTGGGTACCAAGTACAATGTTGGTTGTGTGGACCAGGAGGGAGGAAGCCCAGCTGAGTTATTGTTTCATGGATACAGAGGTTCGATTTTGCCAGATGAAAAGAGTTCTGTGGATGGATGGTAGTGCCATAATGTGTACTTGATGGTATTAAAGTACCCATTTAAAAACAGGATGATTAAAAAATCCCTTACTTGCATAGAGAGGCATGTCTTGAGAAGACAGCTAAGAAACCATTACCCAGGGACTTCACTGTCCACAGGATTCTTTGCTTTATTTCCTATTTGTTTCTCGTCTCTCTTTGTGGCCCCTCTTTCCCTTCTTCCAGAAAGTTTTGTTCTCTTCTCTGGACCATCTTCAAGCTTTCCACAAACCAGATGTCGTTTTGGAAAAATGGCAAAGCCAGTGTAGCGGGGAGGCTGTCTCAAAGGTCCTCCGGTTTTGTGCCATGTTAAGGTGGCTGTGTCTGCTAAATAGCCATGCAGCATCGCCCATGGTTTGTTCTAATCCATTGATATGCCTTCTCTTCTTTTCATCCATAAAACTGGGGCTGATGAGCTCCAATGGAATGTATAGCTCACCATTACCTTTGATAGCCATTACCTTTTCACTGTGAATTTACAGATTAATGTTGCTATCATTTGGGGGCTTATGTGCTGAAATACGCTTTGGTTTTTCAAAATTAAGAATTCAATACAAATTGAAAGCACCAAACTTGTGAACTTGTTTTTCCATTTTCACCATCTCTATTCTCTACTGAACTTTACTCTGTTGGAATCATATTTTTAAAAAATACCTCCCGTCCCAACTTTTTGATTAAAAATTGCAATTCCCAAATGGAGTACCTGAGTACAATCAGGCATTCTGTCTTAATTAGTGTGCTTTATTTTCCTCCCAGAAACACTGAGCTAGCTGAAAGTCATTAGTTTTCTAGTTTGTAACTTACAATTAAATATTATAGGTTGCAGGCTTTACTAGGAATGCCTCATCAGTAAAGTAGCTCAGCCTAGCTTAGTTTTAAATCTCTTTGCCCTTATCTAGCAGGGGAGCCTTTGGGTGAAGATGTGGAAACTTAAAAAAGAATTTGTATTCTGTTATAGTAAGTGCATGACGATATTTCAGTTTCCTCAAGGGAAAAAAATCAGATAGCAGAGATATGGGGTTAAGCCCTTGTCCACGTGATTTAATACTGATATATGATAATGATAATACTATTGTTGGTTTCGATCAGGATTTGCTTTTACTCATCAGCTATTTCAGCGAGGTGTAGAGGAGGATGGGGAGGTATTTAGTAGAATAATGGTATTAGTAGAGTAAGAGATTCAGATTTGTGTACCCCCCCTCCCAAATTTTACCAAGAAACCCAACCCAAACTTCTTAGTTCTCTAAGAAGCAATTCATATGAAATCGATGCTGTGCTAGTTAGAAATTGCATTTGTGTGTGTGTATTTCTTCTGTAACCACCACTCTGAAGTCCACCTCCTGTCTCCTCCCAGCCAATAACCCTCCAAAATCCACTGCTGGGACAATTTGGTGGTGCGGCTATCTGACCTGTGGACTTGCACTATAATAAATGTAGCATTGGTTTTGATAAACCAATCACATTGCAGGACCTCAGTGACTTTGGATCTGTCTTGGTATTTAATATTCAGGTGACATTAGTAGAACTGCTGAACAAATCGGTTGCTGGCATCTGTGGCAGGTCCAAGTTTTACCCTGCACCAGAAGAGGTTAGGTGCTACCACTGATTTATAGAAGTTGATGTTGGTCTGGAGCTTGGGGCTATGCTGGCGCCATGCTGTCTGCTGGCCTTTCAAAGGGAATGCTGGCCTTCCTAATTTGGCTTAGTATTTTTTGGATGACCCGTGTGTTTTGGACAGTATGCTGCCTGTGTGGCAGAGTGTAGTGGCGCCATTACCAGAAAGTGGCTCTGCATTACCAGAAAGTGTTGCTGGCCGAGTCCTTATGTAAGCTGTGTGCTTTGTGACCGTAGCCAGCCTTAGGCTTCAGTCCTTGTTACCAAGCGAATGCACCAAATGGGCCTGGATCAGTTGTTTGTATTTGTCTGTACGCAGTTGACAAAACAGGGCAGTTTCAGAGTGTTTTGACGATCACAGTAGGTTAAGGAGAAAGCTGTTTCCACAGTATTTGGAATGTGCAAATGTGTACTCCCAAGGGAGATGGCATAGGGTTTATTAAGTAAAATCTATTACGCTGCGCTGCTGTTGCATCGATGAAGTTAGAGCACTCTACATTTCACACATGCAATCAGAAAATGCCGGGGAATATTTTTATGCCACCGGTTGAAGCACAGAAGCTGTTCCCCAGCCCCTAACACAATGTATGACAATGAATATGCACTCAAAATATGTGTGAATAGATGTGTGAACAAATGAACACATTTAATTAGTAGCTCTCAAAGTCAAGTTCTGCAAACTGTGTTAAAAATTTCCATAAAGCCTTGATACTGTTCCTTGCTCTTTTCCTCTACCTGTTACATAGCCAAGATTATATCACCCCACCTAAGTTGTCTGAAGCTACAGAATGTTTCTCAACCAATGATGGTGAGAAACTAATCCAGGAGACCTTTTCCTGGGATCTTAGAAAAAAGTTGGAGCACAACTTCAGTGCCTTCTGAGAAGTTAACTGAGATTGCGAGGGGTACTCATCTCAACCCTGCAGAAAATAGCAGGAGTTCTGAGAACTGAAGAGAGTGGAAGTCAGCAATGACTCACACATGGGAGTCATCAGCTCCAGAGTCGGTGCCACATGTGAAGCGTGGCTACACTTGATTCTATTGCCATAGCAAGGAAAATGTTGTTTTCAGAAGGTTGTTGTAGATTTTGAAGCTGTTGGGGAGAAGGCTGCAAGAGCGGTTTTCTCTCCATGTGAAAGGGCACAGCCACTTAAAAGGTGCTGGAAAAATAATACGTTCAGAAGTGCAGACCCCCGGGAGAACCCAGTGCGTCAGTGGCAATGATGGAAGAAATAAAGATCAAAACAAATACAAGAGGACAGGAAAGAGTCCGAAACGTGCCTTCCCTCCCCAGCCGATGTGCTTCACATGGAAGGGACACAGAAGGAAAAGTTCATCCTTAAAAAAAAAATTACTTTTAATTGAAGTCTAGTTGACGCACAATGTCGTATTAGTTTCAGGTGTACAATGTAGCGATCTGACACTTGTGTACATTACGCAATGCCTCACCACCATAAGTGAAGTCACCATCTGTCATCAGTCATTACAATATTCACCATATTCCCTGTGCTGTCCTTTTCATCTCCCTGACTTATTTTTTTTTATAACTGGAAGTTCAGATCAGCATAAAATAGCCTTTTAAACACCATGTAAGTATAAAATCCTCATAGAAGGCACATCTGCTTTAGATTGAAAACTATTGTGTTTTTTTGTTTTGTTTTAATCACAAAGAGTTAACATAGTCGTTTGATAGAGTGAGAAAAAGCAGTGCAGCCTATTTGTTTCCAGTTATTTCCTCTATAAGGGTAAATAAAACCCTTCCTTATATGTGTTACTAAGGGTCTTCTAAAAATAAAACAAAAAAACAAACAAAAACCGGTGGGAAGCCCAGGTGACATGGAAATAATCGAGGGATTGTGTCGGGAAAGGCTCTGGCCCAGCAGGCACATCCTGGGTTCCATTACTTGGGTGCCCCCTCCCTCCTCATTTCCCTGTTTGAAGTGGCTGGGTGGACTGCCCATACCTGGAAGCTGATAAGACAGATGCACTGCACACTCTCATGGTTTTCCAAGAAAAATAGCAAAGAATGCACTTGTGTTGGGGTACGGGAGTTGCTGACTGGCACCGTCTCTCAAGAATCAGCATGCCAGCATTTCTGCCTCCTCTCATGTTCCCAAGCTGATTCTCAGCTCAAAACGAATAAAATCGATGTGTCTTTGTAAATCAATGAATACAAATCCTCAGTTCATT
Source organism: Canis lupus baileyi (assembly GCF_048164855.1). NCBI lineage: Eukaryota > Metazoa > Chordata > Mammalia > Carnivora > Canidae > Canis > Canis lupus. The sequence continues at coordinate 11,601,061 of NC_132846.1, read as the reverse complement.
CTTTAAGTGTTGGCGTGCCAGTATGAAAGCATTCCCCTCTGTTCAGAACATTACTCTGCTGACAGTGTTTGCAAGAGAGGGCATTAAGCAGATGGAGTTAGCCCTAACTTTGTGTATGTTTGTTCATATTAATGACAATTCAACTAATATTGATTGAGCACCAGTCTGAGGTCCTGGGATCAGGGTAGTGAGCAAGTCTTTCTTTTTTTTTTTTCTAAGATTTTATTTATTTATTCATGAGAGACACAGAGAAAGAGGTAGACACACAGGCAGAGGGGGAAGCAGGCTCCATGCAGGGAGCCTGATGCGGAACTTGATCCTGGGACTCCAGGGTCATGCCCTGAGCCAAAGGCAGGTGCCCAACCACTGAGCCACCTGGGCATCCCGGTGAACAGGTTTTTACTCTCAGAAGCTTCAGTATTGAAGGGAAGGTCTTTTTTTTTTTTTTATTGGTGTTCAATTTGCCAACATATAGAATAACACCCAGTGCTCATCCCATCAAGTGCCCCCCTCAGTGCCCATCACCCAGTCACCCCCACCCCCTGCCCTCCTCCCCATCCACCACCCCTAGTTCGTTTCCCAGAGTTAGGAGTCTCTCATGTTATATCTCCCTTTCTGATATTTCCCACTCATTTTTTCTCCCTTCCCCTTTATTCCCTTTCACTATTTTTTATATTCCCCAAATGAATGAGACCATATAATGTTTGTCCTCCTCCAATTGACTTACTTCACTCAGCATAATACCCTCCAGTTCCATCCACGATGAAGCAAATGGTGGGTATTTGTCGTTTCTAATGGCTGAGGAATATTCCATTGTATACATAAACCACATCTTCTTTATCCATTCATCTTTCTATGGACACCGAGGCTCCTTCCACAGTTTGGCTGTTGTGGACATTGCTGCTGGAAACATCGGGGTGCAGGTGTTGAAGGGAAGGTCTTGATTATTTTTGAGGTGGTATTGAATGGCAAAGTTAAACACTAAACAAAACTTGTGTGGTATTATGGGCTATGTATAACTCCTCAAAGATTTCATACTTCTGTTGGGGAATAACATCAATATCAAAATTGCTATTATGAGTGGCCATAATTAAAGAGAAGAAAACTCAAACCCCAGAGGCTTGTGATGGTAGGAGAGCTTTTTCTCAGCTGCCCCACAAGGAACATCTGTGGGATGCTTTCTTAGTTGAAGGAAATTTAGCTTTCGTCCTCTCTCCCAGCTAACTGTTCTGTGTTTTGGGGTTGCGAAGCGTACATTCACAGTTCCTTGACTTATATTTCAGGCAAACTTTCATACACAAGGCACAAGCTTAATGGCCAGTTCAAGGTCCCTTCTCACTATGTTGTATCCTATTATTTTGCATAATAGTAACTGTACCTCAGAGCCGCAGAGATGCCAGAACAATTTCCTCTGGGGACTCTGGAACCTCTCCTTGAGGTTGAGCAGGGCATGTGGAAGGAGACCTAACCATGTTCCTGTGGAGGAGCACACCTGCTTAAAACCACGGCTCCCTTGGAGCTTTGCTCACGTCTCGCTTTGCTGTCTCCTTTTACTGGAAGTAAAAGCCTTAAGACTATTAGTTCTAGCGGGATAGGTTTTCCCTGGCAGTTCGTCTTTTTGCTTCGCTTGCCCCCGGCCTGCTTGCCTCTTGACACTAAGTGTATGTTCCTTTTCTGTGGATCATTTATTTGGCCAGCTTGCCCGTGAAGATGTCCTCAGCCCTCCACTACCCCCCCACGCCTTTGTACCCTCAGTAAGGGAGAGCTTTGATTTGAGGAAATCCGAGCGAGGGGCGAGGGAGCAGGCGGGCGAGGGGCAGTCGGGCCCAACCAGCCGCAGGTGCGGTTCTGCCCACCCTGAGCGCAGCGCCGCTCTCCGCCCGCAGCCAACATGCATAATCGTAGGCAAACAAACAGGCCTGCCAGGAGGGGCATCCCACAGCTCCTCAAGACAGAGCAACAGTTCTTGGCTCCTGGATCAGTAAAATTATCTATTTTCAAAACAATCCTTAAAAAAAGAGAAACTAACAAAGGGGATAGTGTTGTTTATGTAACTTTTTTGTAAGGTTATAAAAAGTTTTTCTCCCTGGGTACAGAATGGGTACGGTACGTGTTCCCAAGCCTAGAGAGGTTGTTTGGGAAAGCAGTGATATCTCTTGGGATTTTCCTTTGCTAATGACTTTCCTTTCTCCCTCATGGGGGGAGAAAACAAAAAACCACAACCCTTTCTGCTCTGAAAGTTCTTAAGAATGGTTGTGGGGTGCTGGGTACGCTGGATCCTCTCTCTTGCTCAGGAGCTCTTGTCAGGCCCTAGGAGGTGGAGAGACTGGTGGGGCAGCCGTGGCTCCCTGTGTTGGAGATGGGCTGAGGTGTAGCGGGACGGTTCTAGCAGCTCCTCCAGCTCCAACCCGGTATCCGGGGCCTCTCTGGATGCCTACCAAGACCTCATGCACCCTGGGCCGAACACTTGCACTTTGAGAGCTGCTTTTTCTTACTGCCTCTCGGCCATCAGCTTCCACTAGCATTCCGCGGGTTCATCGAAGTTAGTATAACTGAAGCCCACCAGGAAAGAGGGCAACATAGACTATGTGTTGGGGGAGTCAAGGCCTTCCTTACAGACTTCAAGAGGCCTTGAAAAAAATGGAATCAAATTTTTAAAAAATCCACAAATAGATTCAAAACCTTATGTTCTCAGAAAGCTTCTGTAGAGGGAAAAGCAAAGATGAAAGAGAGCAGAGGGCACCCTGCCATCTTAAACAAGGAGGGCAGAAGAAATTATTGTGAAGTCTTTGTAGAAGGAAGAATGTCCAGACACAGAGATGAATACAAGGCTGACTTGAGGACCAGGTGAAATGGAATTGCCCCATCAGTGACTTTGCACCTGGCACAAGTACCATCATCAGTAAGAAGCGTTTCACAACAAATTTCAACTCCATGCCACATTCTCATCTCAGCTCCAGGCTGAGACTGGACCTGCTCTTGTGCCCCCTTTGGGATCTTGAGGACGTTTCATTTCTCTATGTCTCTTGGCTTTGGTGAGAATTTTCAGATATGTCTTAACTTGACTCATTTGTTCAGCGAGAATCTTGAGGACACAATGAGGAGTGAGGATATTGGGCCAAAGCTCCCTCTGTTGGTGTGGACTTTGGGGAAAACATGAAAATCTTACTTTTGCTTATATGAATTTTAATGCTTTTATTTTTATTTATTTTTTAAAAATATTTATTTATTTATTATTTATGATAGACATAGAGAGAGAGAGGCAGAGACACAGGAGGAGGGAGAGGCAGGCTCCATGCCAGGAGCCTGACGTGGGACTCGATCCCGGGACTCTAGGATCGCGCCCTGGGCCAAAGGCAGGCGCTAAACCACTGAGCCACCCAGGGATCCCCTAATGCTTTTATTTTTAAAGTACATCTTTCTCTTCTGTGATTTTGGAGGACAATTTTCATGCACCAAGCATTAATTTAGGATCTACCAAGTGCCATCACAGAGCAGAAGGTAGAGAGGGCGTGGTTTGTGTCGACATAGCTTTGGGCAAGGTTTCCCTGAAGTGGGCTTTGTCAAATTGAATAGAAAAGCCCCTCAGGTGGAAATGAGGGAGGAGAACATTTCAAGGATAGCTGAGTCCCAAAGTCAAGAAAAAGAAGGACTTGAAAGGGGCAGTGGTAATTCATGAGTGAGGACAGCCAGTCAGGTGGTGGGGCAAGGGAAGTCAGTGAGGTCAGGGTCCTATACAAGTGGAGTTCAGATTTTATCTGGGCATTCGCCTAGAATTCCTCATCAGTGTCATGATGTGGGAGGTGTAATGGACATTTTTCAGACTGTTCCGCCAACCCCCAAATTCTCTTGTGCCCCTTTGTCAATTCCTCTCCTTACTTCCAGCCCCAATCTAATTTGACTTTCTTTTTTTAAAGATTTTATTTATTTATTTATTCATGAGAGGCACAGAGAGAGAGAGAGAGAGAGAGAGAGAGAGAGAGAGGCAGAGACACAGGCAGAGAGAGAAGCAGGCTCCATGCCGGGAGCCCTACGTGGGACTCGATCCTGCGACTCCGGGATCACGCCCTGGGCCGACGGCGGTGCTAAACCGCTGAGCCACCCAGGGATCCCCACCTCAGGGATTTGACTTTTTGTCTTTGGGGTTCTGCCTTTCCATAAATGGATCCTACAATATGAGGCTTTTGTCTCTTTTTTTTTTTCCATTTAGCATAATGCTTTTGAGGTTAATCCCTATTTTTATGGGTATCAGTTCATTCCTTTTTATTGTTGAATAATCTGATACTATTTGATTACATCACAATTTGCTTAGCAATTTACCAGTTGATAGACATTTGGCTCCCAGTTTTTGACTGGAAAGTTGTCATAAAACTGTTTTGACTATTGTGCATAAAGTCCTTCTATGGATATAAGTTTTTCTTAGGTAAATACATAGGAATGAGTTCATTGGGTCATATGGTAAATATATGTTAAACTTCATAAGAAACCACTAAATTGTTTTCCAAAGTGCTGATGGAAACGTACAAGGTTATAATCAAAGTATGAATGTTCCAGTTGCTTGGCATCCTCAAAAGCATTTGGTATTGTCAGTCATTTTAATTGTACTCATTTTAGCAGATCTGTAGTGGTATCTTCTGGTGCTTGTGATTTCTCATGTTTTATAATGTGCTTATAAATTATACTGTTAGAAAATTTCAGTTTCCAATGGTTCATGGTCAATGTTGACCTTAAAAGTAAAGCACTCAGTTATTTTACCAACAAAATGGGTTCATTCTGGAATAACAGAGGAATTGCAACTCAGGGCATGCAAACTCTGGCAAACCACAGGCAAGTCTGGAGATCATATGAAAAGAATGATACTTTATAGAGAAGAGGGGGAAGTTGAGAGGGGCTTTTTGAATAAAAGTCCATTGGAGAAAAGTGAGAGTTCAGAGTGGGGACAGTTTCTTATTGGCTGAATTGTGGTAATTTTTTAAGTAGCTGAGGTTGTTGCTGGGCAAGGAGAAAGTCTTCCTTCTTATTAGGGACTGCAATTGAGGCCATGGAGTGGTAGGACATGAGAACTCCCCCATCTGGCCTCCTGACTGCATGTTTTTAAATTTAATATTATTATTTAAACATTTTTTAATTTAAATTAATTTTAATTAACATAGAGTGTAATAGTTTCAGAAGTAGAACTTAGTGATCCATTAGTTTCATACAACATCCAGTGCTCATTCATCAAACGCCTTCTCTAATGCCCATCACCCAGATACCCCTTACCCCTCTAGCAATCCTCAGTTTGTTTCCTATAGTTAAGAGTCTCTTATGCTCTGTATCCCTCTCTGTTTTTGTCTTATTTTTCCTTCCCTTCCCCTGTATTCATCTGTTTTGTTTATTAAATTCCACATATGAGTGTAATCATATGGTATTTATCTTTCTCTGACTGATTTCACTTAGCATAATACCCTCTAGTTCCCTCCACGTTGTTGTAAATGGCAAGATTTCATTGTTTTTGATGGCTGAATAAAATTCCATTGTGTGTGTGTGTATATATATACCACTTCTTGTTTATCCATTCATCTGGATAATGGATGGGCATCTGGGCTCTTTTCATTGGGGTGCATGTGCCCCTTCGAATCACTGTTTGTATCCTTTGGATAAATACCTAGTAGTGCAATTGCCGGGCTGTAGAGTAGCTCTATTTTTCAGTTTTTGAGGAACCTCCATACTGTTTCCCAGAGTGGCTGCACCAGCTTGCATTCCAATCAACAGTGTAAGTGGGTTCCCCTTTCTCTGCATCTTCACCAACATCTGTCATTTCCTGACTTGTTCATTTTAGCTACTCTGACTGGTGTGAGGTGGCATCTTGCTTTGGTTTTGATTTGTATTTCCCTGATGAGGAGTGATGTTGAGTATTTTTTTCATGTGTCTATTAGCCATCTGGATGTCTTCTTTGGAAAAGTGTCTATCCATGTCCATTTCTTAACTGGATTTTTCGGACATTAAGTTTGAGAAGTTTTTTTGTAGATTTTAGATAGTACCTGTTATCTGATAAGGCATTTACAAATATCTTCTCCTCTTCTATCGGTTGCCTTTTATTTTGTTGACTGCTTCCCTTGCTTTGCTAAAGCTTTTTATCTTGATGAAGTCCCAGTGGTTCATTTTTGCCTTTGTTTCCCTTGCTTTTGAAGATGTGTGTAGCAAGTAGTTGCTGCAGCCGAGGTCACAGAGGTTTCTGCCTGTGTTCTTCTCTAGGATTTTGATGGATTCTTGTCTCACATTTAGGGATTTCATCCTATTTGAGTTTATTTTTGTGTAAGGTATAAGAAAGTGGTCCAGTTTCATTCTTCTACAAGTGACTGTTCAGTTTTCCCAACACCATTTGTTGAAGAGACTTTTTTATATTGGATACTCTTTCCTGCTTCATCAAAGATTAGTTGATCATAGAGTTGAGGGTCCATTTCTGGGTTCTCTATTCTGTTCCATTGATCTATGTGTCTGTTTTTGTGCCAATACCATACTGTCTTGATGATTACAGCTTTGTAATACAGCTTGAAGTCCGGAATTGTGATGTCTCTAGCTTTGGTTTTCTTTTTCAACATTCCTTTGGCTATTTGGAGTATTTTCTGATTCCATTCAAATTTTAAGATTATTTGTTCCATCTCTGTGAAAAATGTCGATGGTATTTTGAGAGGGATTGCATTGAATGTATAGATTGCTCTAGGTAGCATAGACTTTATAGCAATATTTGTTCTTCCAAACCATGAGCATGTAACATTTTCCCATTTCTTTGTACCTCTCTCAATTTCTTTCATAAGTGTTCTATAGTTTTCAGAATACAGATCCTTTTGCCTCTTTGGTTAGGTTTGTTCCTAGGTATCTTATGATTTTTGGTGCAATTGTAAATGGGATCGATTCCTTGGTTTTCTTTCTTCTACCTCATTGTTAGTGTGTAGAAATGCAGCTGACTTCAGTGCATTGATTTTATATCCTGCCACTTTGCTGAATTTCTTTTTTCCATTCTAGAAGTTTTTGAGTGGAGTCTTTCTGGTTTTCTATATAGAGTAACATGTCATCTGTGAAGAATGAAAGTTTGACTTCTTCTTTGCCAATTTGGATGGCTTTTATTTTCTTTTTGTTGTCTGATTGCTGAGGCTAGGACTTCTAGTACTACATTGAACAACAGAGGAGAGAGTGGGCATCCCTGTCATGTTCCTTACCTTAGGGGAAAAGCTCTCAGTTTTTTCCCATTGAGGTTTATATTCACTGTGGATTTTTCATATATGGCTTTTATGATATTGAGGTATGTTTCATCTATCCCTACACTACAGAGAGTTTTTATCAAGAAAGAATGCTGTATTTTGTAGAATGCTTTTTCTGCCTCTATTGAGAGGATTGTATGGTTTCTTGTCCTTTCTTTTATTAATGTGGTGTATCACATTGATTGATTTGTGAATGCTGAATCACCCTTACAACCCAGGAATAAATCCCATTTGGTTGTGGTGAATAATCCTATTCATGTACTGTTGGATCCTATTAGCTAGTATCCTGGTGAGAATTTTTACATCTATGTTCATTAGGTATATTGGTCTGTAATTCTCCTTCTTAGTGGGGTCTTTAGTTTTGGGATCAGGGCAATACTGGCTTCATAGAATGAGCTTGGAAATTTTCTTTCTATTTCTATTTTTTGAATGGCTTTAGAAGAATAAGTATCAATTCTTCTTTAAATGCTTGATAAAATTCCACTGGGAGGCCATCTGGCCCTGTATTCTTGTTTGTTGGGAGATTTTTGATTACTGATTGAGTTTCTTTGCTGGTTATGGGTCTGTTTAGGTTTTCTGTTTCTTCCTGTTTCAATTTTGTATTTTATATGATTCTAAGAATGCATCCCTTTCTTCCAGATTGCCTAATTTGTTGGCATATAATTGCCCGTAATATTCTCTTATAATTGCTTGTATTCCTTCAGTGTTGGTTGTGATCTCTCCTCTTTCATTCGTGACTTTATTTAGGTCCTTTCTCTTTTCTTTTTGATAAGTCTGGCTAGAGGTTTTTTGAACTTATTAATTCTTTCAAAGAATCAGCTCCTAGTTTTGTAGATCTGTTCTGTTTTTGTTGATTTCTTTACCATTGATGTCTCCTCTAATCTTTATTATTTCTCTTCTCCTGCTAGATTTAGGTTTTATTTGCTGTTATCTTTCCAGATCCTTTAGGTGTAAGGTTAGCTTGTGTTTTTTAGCTTTTCTTGTTTCTTGAGAAAGGCCTGTATTGCTATATACTTCTCTCTTAGGACCTCCTTTGTTGCATCCAAAGGTTCTGAACTATTATGTTTTCGTTTTCATTTTCATTTGCTTCCACTTATTTTTTAAAATTCTTCTTTAATTTCCTGGTTGACTTATTCTTTAGTAGGATGCTTTTTAACTTCCATGTACTTGTGTTCCTTCCAAATTTTCTCTTGTGATTGAGTTCAAGTTTTAAAGCATTGTGATCACTCAAAATCACTTGGCATCAGGGAAATACAAACAGAACCACAATGAGATACTATCTCACACCACTCAGAATGGCTAAAATGAACAAGTCAGGAAACAATAGATGCTGGTGAGGATTGGAGAAAAGATGAACCCTCTTACACTGTTGGTGGAAATGCAGCCACTCTGGAAAACAGTATGGAGTTTTCTCAGAATGTTGAAAATAGAGCACCTGGGTGGCTTAGTTGGTTAAATGTCTGCTTTCAGCTCAGGTCATGATCTCAGAGTCCTGGGATCATGTCCTACATTGGGTTCCCTGCTCAGTAGGAGGGAACTCTGTCCCTCTCCCCTGCTTGTAATCTCCCTCTCTTTCTCAAATAAATAAACTCTCCAAAAAAGAAGTTGAAAATAGAGCTACCCTATGACCCAGCAACTCCACTACTAGGGATTTATCCCAAAGATACAAATGTAATTATCTGAAGGGGCACCTGCATCCCAATGTTTATAGCAGCAATGTCCACAATAGACAGACTATGGAAAGAGCCCAGGTGTCCACTGACAGATGAATGGATAAAGAAGATGTGGGGTGTGTGTATGTGTGGGTGTATGTAGTGGAACACTACTCAGTCATCAAAAAAAATGAAATCTTGCCACTTGCAATGACATGGATGGAACTAGAGGGTATTATGCTAAGTGAATTAAGTCAGTCTGAGAAAGACAATTACCATATTATCTCACTCATATGTGAAATTTAAAAACCAAAACAGGATTACAGAGAAAGAGGAAAAAATAAAATGAGACAAAATCAGAGAGGGATACAAACCATAAGAGACTTTTAATCATAGGAAACAAACTGAGGGTTGCTAGAGGGGAGATGGGGTAACTGGGTGATGGACATTTAGGAGGGTATATGATGCAATGAGCACTGGGTATTATATAAGATTGATAAATCACTGACCTCTACCTCTGAAACTAATAATATGTTAATTAAAGCAATTAAAATAAAAAAGAAAATGTTATAACAAAAATAAGTTTCTTTTTTATTTTTATTTTTTAAAGATTTAATTTATTCATGAAAGACACAGAGCAAGTCAGAGACATAGGCAGAGGGAGAAGCAGACTCCCTATGAGGAGCCTGATGTGGGACTCAATCTCAGGACCCCAGAATCATGACCTGAACTAAAGACACTCAACCACTAAGCCACCTAGGTGCCCCCCAAAATAGGTTTTAAAATAAAATAAAACCTTGTTTTAGAGAAAACAAGCAAACAAACAAATCAAGCATTATGGTCTTAAAATATGCAGGAAATTATTCCAGTTTTTTGGTACCAGTTGGGATCTGATTTGTGACCCAGTATGTGGTCTATTCTGCTAAATGCTTCATGTGTACTCGAGAAGAATGTGTATTCTATTGCTTTAGGATGAAATGATCTGAATATATCTGTGAAGTCCATTTGACCCAGTGTGTCATTCAAAGCCCTTGTTTCCTTGTTAATCTTCTGCTTAGATTATCTGTTCATTGCTGTGAGTGGGGTGTTGAAGTCCCCTGCTGTTATTGTATTATTATTAATATGTTTTTAAATTTTGTTATTAATTGGTTTATATAATTATCTGCTCCCAAGTTAGGGGCATAAATATCTACAATGTTAGATCTTGTTAGATAGACCCTTTTATAATATAGTGTCCTTCTTCATCTTTTATTACAGCCTTCAGTTTAAAATCCTTTTTGTCTGATATAAGGATTGCTACTTCAGCTTTCTTTTGATAAACGGTTCTCTACTCCCTCACTTTCAATTGGGAGGTGTCTTTAGGTCTAAAATACCTGTTTCCTTCCCCAGATTAGGGAAGTTCTCAGCTATAATTTGTTCAAAAAAAACCTTCTGCCTCTCTCTCTTCACTTTCTGGGACTCCTGCCATTCATATTAATTTGCTTTATGGTATCACTGATTTCTGAAGTCTCCCTTCATATTCCAGTGGTTGTTTTTCTCTTTTTTTCTCAGCTTTCTTATTTTCCATCATTTTATCTTCCTTATCACTGACTCCCTCTCTTATTTATCCTAGCTGTTAGAGCTTCCATTTTTTTACTGCATCTCAGTAATAGCATTTTTAATTTTGGCCTGATTAGATTTTAGTTCTTTTATTTCTATAGTTAGGGATTCTCTAGTGTCTTCTATGCTTTTCTCAAGCCCAGCTAGTATCTTCATAATCATTTTGAATTCTACTTTTGACACCTCACTTATATCCATATTTGATTAAATCCCTGGCAGGGAGTACTTCCTCCTGTTCTTTCTCTTGGGGTGAGTTTCTCTGTCTTAGCATTATGTCCAGAAGAGAATAGAAGAAAGATAGAGAAAAGAACAAAACAATGCCATAAAAAACAAACAAACTAAACTAACTAGAAGAAAACAGAAACAAAACAAGAAAAAAATCAAAGAAGAAGTAAAATAGAACAAAACAATAAACTAGATCCTGGATATTTTTTGATCTGTTTGTTAAAAAAAACTAGATTCCAGGGGCACCTGGGTGGCTTAGGTCATGATCCCGGGGTCCTGGGATTGAGTCCCACAGCAGACTCCCTGAGGGGAGGCTCCCTCTGCCTATGTCTTTGCCTCTCTCTCTGTGTCTCTCATGAATAAATAAATAAATCTTAAAAAAAAAAAAAGATGCCAAAATAGGAAAGAAAGACTTATATATAGGGGTGCCTGGGTGGCTCAGCGGTTGAATGTCTGCCTTTGGCTCAGGATATGATCCTGGATTCCCTGGGATCGAGTCTCACATCGTGCTCCCTGCGAGAAGCCTGCTTCCCCCTCTGCTTATGTCTCTGCCTCTCTCTCTCTGTGTCTCTCATGAATAAATAAATCTTTTTTAAAAAAGACATATATATACAAAAATAAAATACAATGCAAGGAAACAATAAATAAATAACCAGAAAATTTTAAAAAGAATTGGAAAAATAAGAATATAACTAAAAAAAAAAAAAAAAAAAAAAAAACCCACAACAACCCTGAAGGACTAAAGAATAATAGACTGCAAATGCTATATACTGTTTTCCCCAAGAGCTGAAGTTTTGCAGTTCTCTCTGATGGTTAAACTTGGTATTAGCCGGTTGTTCCTGCTGGCCTTTTGGGGTGAGAGGCCTGCTGCCCTGATTCTCAGGTGTCCTTGCTCCGGTGGAATCGTGCTCCGCTGGCCAGGGGGCTGGGCTCAGTGTAAGTGGCTCGGGCTCGCACTAGGTGGCGCTGTTTTGCTCCTTCCAGCACTGATGCGAGGGATGAAAACGGCAGCGCCGGACTCCTTAGCCCTGGAGCTGAAAGGTCCGGCCCCTCACTCTTCGGGGAGCCCTCACAGGAAGGCAGTCAGTCACCCTTGTGTCTCCCTGGTTTCTGTCCAAACTCTGCGGGTTTTTTATTTCAGGCACTTGACGCAGGTTCCATTCTCCAAACTTCAGGGACTCTTGCGGCATGCACCTGCACTGCTCCCCAGGGGGGGGGGGGGGGGGGCTGGTCCTCGCCACGCTTCTGCCTTTTGGGGGGCCCCGCCAGGAGAGCGGCGGTGCGCTGGTGCCGCAGTTCACCGCTTATGGCAACGGAGAGCAGAAAGCTGGCGCGCAGACTGCGCCTTTGGTCGGCTTCCCGCTCTGATGCCTGGGAACTTTGCTGCCTGGGGATGGAGGCAAAGTTCTTCTGACCCTGGGGAGCCTGAGGCCGCGCCGTCCCACCTGCGCCGGCCCTGCTTCACCACCCGAGGCCCGCGAGGCCGGGGCGCCCCCTGCTGTAGCCGACTTCGAAAAGTTCCCATTTTGTGCTCCACTGAACATAGTAATCCGCAGTAGCCTCCTTAAGAGGGCCCCCTCCCCTCGCAGCACCCCGATAATATAACACCCTACATTCATGCCTCCACACCTCCCACCTTCCTAAAAGCTGTCACTTTTCTATTTGTAGGATAGCAGCATTTCTTTTCTCAGATCTCTGATAGATTTTGCTGGTGTTCAGAATGATTTGCTAACTGTCTAGCTAGCTGAATTCCAGGGATCAGGGAACTTAGGGTCCCCTACTCCTCCACCATCTTCACTCCTCCTTTAAATTATTTTTAAATTAAGTTTTTAAATCTTAATTCCAGTGTAGCTCATGTTCAATATTATATTAGTTATGGATGAACAAAATAGTGATTGAACAATTCTATATATTACTCAGCGCTCATCATAGTCCCCATCACCTATTTCACCCATCCCCTCACCCATCTCCCCTCTGGTAGCCGTCAGTTTGCTCTCTATAGTTAAGAGTCTGTTTCTTAGTTTGTCTCTCTTTTTATCTTGATATTTGTTTGTTTCTTAAATTCCACATATGAGTGAAATCACAACGGATTTATCTTTCTTTGACTGACTTACTTGACTTATCATAATACTCTTTAGCTCCATCCATGTGGTTGCAAGTGGCAAGATTTCAAAATTTGGTTATTGGAAATAATGTTGCAATAAACATAGGGGTGATTAGTATCCCTCTGAATTTGTGTTTTTGTATTTTTTGGATAAATATCTAGTAGTGCAATTGCTGGATCATCGGGTAGTTCTATTTTTAACGCTTTTGAGGACTCTTCATACTATTTTCCACAGTGGCTGCACCAGCTTGCATTCCCACCAGCAGCACATGGTGGTTCCCATTTCTCCACCTCCCCACCAACACTTAGTGTTTCTTGTGGATTTGGTTTAAGCCATTCTGACGAGTGAGAGGGTATCTCATTGTAGTTTTGATTTACATTTCCCTGATAAGTGATATTGAGCATCTTTGCATGTGTATGTTGGCCATCTGTATGTCTTCTTCGGAAAGATGTCTGTTCATGTCTTCTGCCCATTTTATAATTGGATGATTTTGTTTTTTGGGTGTTGAATTTGATAGCTACTTTATAGATTTAAACACTAACCCTTTTTAGGATATGTTATTTGCAGATAGCTTCTACCATTCCAAAGGTTGCCTTTTAGTTTTACTGACTGTTTCCTTTGCTATGCGGTAGCTTTTTATTTTGATGTAGTCCCAGTATTCTATTTTTGCTTTTCTTTCCCTTGCTTCAGGAGATATATCTAGAAAAATGTTGCTATGGCCAATGTTAGAGAAATTATTGCCTTGCCCTCTTCTAGGATTTTTGTGGTTTCATGTCTCACATTTAGGTCTTTAACACATTTTGAGTTTATTTTTGTGTACGGTAAAAGAAAGTGGTCCAGTTTCATTCTTTTGCATGTAGCTGTCCAGTTTTCCCATAACCATTTGTTGAAGAGACTGTGTTTTGCCCATGGCATATTCTTGTTGAATACCAGTTGATCATATAATCATGGTTTTGTTTCTGGGCTTTTTATCCTGTTGGGCTGATCAATGTGTCTATTTATGTGTCAGTACTGTACTGTTCTGACTACAGCAGCTTTGTTGTATAACTTGAAATCTGGAATTGTGATACTTCCAGCTTTTTCTTTCTCAAGATTGTTTTGGCTACTCAGGGTCTGTTTTTGGTTTCACACAAATTTTAGGAATATTCTCATTATGTGAAAAATCCCTGTTTTTTTTTAAATCCCTGTTTTGATAGGGATTGTGTTAAATGTGTAGATTGCTTTGGGTCATACAAACATTTCTATAATATTTGTTTTTCCAATTCCTGTGCTTGGAATATCTTTCCATGCATTTGTGTCATCTTTAATTTCTTTCATCAATGTTTTATAGTTTTCTGAGTATGGGTCTTTGGCCTCCTGGGTTCAATTTATTCCTAGGTATTTTATTCTTTTGGTGCAATTGCAAATGGGATTGCTTTCTTAATTTCTTTCTGTTGCTTCAGTATTTGCATGTTAGAAAGGCAATAGATTTCCGTACATGGATTTTGTATCCTGTGACCTTACTGAATTTGTTTATCATTTCTAGTAGTTTTTTGTTAGCATCTTTAGGGTTTTCTGTATATAGTATCATGTCATCTGCAAAGAGTGAAAGTTTTCCTCTTCTTCCTTACCATTTTGGATGCCTTTGATTTCTTTTTGTTGTCTGATTGCTGTGGCTGGGACTTCTAGACCTGTTTTGAATAAAAGTGGTGAATGTGGACCTCCTTGGCATTCCTGATCTTAGGGGAACAGCTCTTAGTTTTTCACCATTGAGTATGATATTAGCTGTAGGTTTTTCACATCAGACCTTTATTATATTGAGGTGTGCTCTCTCTAAACCTACTTTGTTGAGGGTTATTATCAGGAATGGATGCTGCACTTTGTCAAATGCTTTTTCTGCATCTATTAAAAATGATTATATGGTTTTTATCTTTTCTCTTATTGATGTGATGTATCACACTGATTTTGCAAATACTGAGCCACACCTGCATCCTGGGAATAAGTCCCATATGATGGCTGGTGAATGATAGTTTTAATGTATTGTTGGATTTCATTTGTTGAGGTTTTTTGCACCGTGTTCACCAGAGATGTTTGCTTGTAGTTCTCTTTTTTTGTGGTGTCTTTATCTGGTTTTGGTATCAGGGTGATGCAGTCCTAGTAGAATGAATTTGTCAGTTTTCCTTCCTCTCTCCTGACTCCATTTTTTACAAAAGATTTTATTTATTTATTTGACAGAGAGAGCACAAGTAGGCAGAGGAGCAGTCAGAGGGAGAGGGAGAAGCAGGCTCTCTGCTTAGCAGAGAGCCTGGCCTGGGGCTTGGTCCCTGGCCACGCAGGTGCCTTTTTCCTTATCAAATTATTGCTCTACTGAGGTCCTTAATGGTTGTTGAATGAAAGCAGTGAGAACAGACTCAATCTGATAGGGGAAAGCATTTAGTCTTTCACCACAGAGTATGATGGTAACTATAGGTTTTCATATGCATTTGTTACCAGTTTTAGGGATGCCATTTATACTCATTTGCTGAGAATGTTTATCACAAATGGATGTTGAATGTAGTCAAATGTTATCTTCTGCATCTATTGAGATCCTCATGGGCTTTTTCTTTTTTCCCTCCTTAGTGGTGGATTGCACTGCTTGATTTTCAAATGTAGAACAAATTTTGCTTTGACCTTACTTGGTCATGATGTGTTATTCCTTCATAGTGATGGATTCAACTTGCTAATATTTTGTTGAAGACTTTTCAAATTTATTTTTCTTCATTGTTTTGTCTGGTTTTGTTGTCAGGGTAACGCTGGCCTCATAAATGAATTGGGAAGAGATTGAGTAGAACTGGTATTTTTTTCCCCCCTTAAGTGTCCAGTAGAATTTATCAGTGAAATTATCTGAGCATGAAGTTTTCTTTGTGGGGACTTTTAAAACTAGGCCTCCAATTTCTTTAATAAATACCGGACAAGTCATATATTGTTTTTAAGCGAGCTTTTGTAGTTGAATGCCTTTTAAATCACCCTTTTTATCTAAGTTATCAAATTATTAGCCTTACATTCCTGGTTTTTCCTTACTATCCTTTTAATATCTTTGACATCTGTAGTGACTTTTCATTCATTCTCAATATAAATAATTCATGTCTGCCTTCTTCTAGATCAGTGTGGCTAAAGGTTTTTACATTTTATTGAAATTTTCAAAGAAAATTTGAATATGCCTCTGAAGCTTTTAGTTTCATGTATGTTCTGTATTTTTCTCTTTTCTATTTAACTGGTTTCTATTTTATCATTTGTTTCTTTCTGCATATTCAGATAAAACTTGCTCTTTTCCAGGTTTTTAATATAGAAACTTTAATTATTAAGACTTTTATTCTTTTTTAACTAGAAGCATTTAAGGTTATAAAATTTCACTCCAAGTACTGCTTTAGCTGCATTCAACACATTTTGATATGTTGTATTTTCATTCCATGCAAAATATGTACTAATTTCTCTTGCCATTTCTCCTTTGGCTCAAGGGTTATCTAGGAGTGGATTGTTTAGTTTCCAAATCTTTGGGGACCTTCTGAAAATCTTTGTGTTACTGATTTCTTGTTTAGTTCCAGTCTGTTCAGACAACCTACTTTGTATGGTTTCAGTCCTTTTAAATTTGTTAATATTTGTTTTACGGCCCACTATATTGTCTATGCAGATGAGTGTTTGATGCTCACTTGAAAAAAAATGCTTATTCTACTTCTGGGTGGAGTATTCTATTAATATCAATTAGGTCAAGTTAGCTGAAGGTGCTGCTCAAGTCAACTGTATTATTGCTGATTTTTTGGGGGGGTATTTGTTCTATCAAATAGTAAAAGAAGAACATTGAAGTCTCCATATATAGTTGTGTGTTTGTCTGTTTTTTCCTTTTAGTCCTATCAGTTGTCCGTTACATAACTTGCTCTATCAGGTGCAAAGGTATTTAGGACTATTAGGTCTTCTTGATGAATTGGCGCCTTTATCCATAGGTAAATGCTTCTCTTTACCTTTGGAAATATTCTGAAGTTATCTTTGTTTGACATTAATATAATCTCTCTAACTTCTTTTTGACTAGTGTTCACATAGTAAATATTTTCCCATTCTTTTATTTTTAATATATCTGTATCTTTATGTTTATTTTTTTATTTTTTAATTTTTGTATCTTTATGTTTAAAGTGACACCTTGGGATGCCTGGGTATCTCAGTGGTTGAGAGTCTGTCTGCCTTTGGCTCGGGGCTTGGTCCTGGGTCTGGGGATAGAGTCCTACATGGGGCTCCCTCTGAGGAGCCTGCTTCTCCCTCTGCCTATGTTTTTGCCTCTCTCTCTGCGTCTCTCATGAATCAATAAATAAAATCTTTTTTTTTTAATTTTTTTTTATTTGCGATAATCACAGAGAGAGAGAGAGTGAGGCAGAGACACAGGCAGAGGGAGAAGCAGGCTCCATGCACCAGGAGCCCGATGTGGGACTCGATCCCAGGTCTCCGGGATCGTGCCCTGGGCCAAAGGCAGGCGCCAAACCGCTGCGCCACCCAGGGATCCCCAATAAATAAAATCTTAAAAAAAAAAATAAAGTGACATCCTTGTGGATGGTTTTTTCTTTCAATCTGACAATCTCTACCTTTTAATTGTGTTAGATTATTTATATTTTATATAATCATTGCTATGGTTGGATTTATATCTCCATCTTGCTAGTTGTTTTCTACTTATCCTATCTCTGCTTTCATTCTGTTTTCCTATGTTCTTTCAAATTAGTTGGGTATTTTAAATAATTCCATCTGTCTCTATTATTGGCTTATTAGTTACATGTAATCTTGTATTTTTCTTTAAGTGCTTGCTTTGGATTCACAATAAACATCTTTAACTTTTCACATTTAGCCAAGTGAATACGTTTTTTAAAGATTTATTTTAGTGTGTGTGGGGGAGGGAGGGAGAGAGAAAGAGAGAGAGCGCGTGCGTGCGCACGAGAGAGAGAGAGAGAGAGAGAGAGAGAGAGAGAGAGAGAGAGCATATCTTAAGCCACCCAGGCACTCCAAAGTCAACAAATTTTTATTTAAGGAATTTTACATGTGATTCCTTCCACTGCCAATTACTGTAGTTCCTCCAAAGTCAGAATTATAATCTTTAAAATAGCTCTTTTAAAAAGAACTTTATTTAGTCCACAGTTGTCACTATCAGTTCTGTAATCTTTGAGATTCAGTTTATTTACTTCAGGGCCACGTTTAGGGTTAGTAGATGGATCTGGCTGGTTCTCAATTTCAAATATCCTCAATGTGAATGAGTTCAAATAATTTTCACCCCTAAACTATTACACTCTAGAACTATACAGATTATTGGGATATGCCAATATCTAAGATTTTAAAATGTTTCTATTAGGTCTTTCACAGAGTTTTAGCAGATATATCTTGTAGTTCTTTCAGACGGATCTAACACACAGTTCTGTGAAAAAAGGAAACTATGAGACGTTTCCAACAATATAGGTCTATAGAAAAAGCCCCATTGGGACAGACCTCAACCAAATAATTTATCTTCTAATAGTATAGTCTCATTTCTTCTGTTCTATCCTTTGTGCTATTGATTTACTTTTTGCCTCTCTGTATATTATTAAACTCACAATGCATAGTTACTACTTATGCTTTAGACAACTAATAATGTTTCAAAAATCCTAAACAAAAATAAAAAAAAAATCTATCTCCACTTTTTACCATCTTTAGGACTCTTCAATCCTTTGTATGAATCCAAATTTCAATCTAGTTTCAATCTTTCTGCCAGAAGAATTACCCTTTAACATTCATAATGCACAAGAGCTGGTAAGGCATTCTCTTTGTCTAAAAAATTTTTATATAATCATTATTTTTGGAAGATTTTTTTCTGGGCATAAAAATTCCGAGTGGACTTATTTTTTTTTGCTGTTGTTTATGCACTGTAAGACATTGTCACTTATGTTATCTTCAGGTTTACAATTTTTTTCTGAGAAAGTTTGCTGTCTTTCTTCCTTATTATATAAGGTCATTATTTCTTTTTCTTTTTTTTTTTTAAGATTTATTTATTTATTTATTTAGAGAGAGTGAAGAGAGAGGCAGAGACACAGGCAGAGGGAGAGGCAGGCTCCACGCAGGAAGCCCGATGTGGGACTCGATCCCAGGTCTCCAGCATCACACCCCAGGCTGTAGGCGGCGCTAAACCGCTGCGCCACCGGGGCTGCCCAAGGTCATTATTTCTTAATTCCCTGATTGCTGTCTAGTTTTTCTCTTGAATATTGATTTCCAGCAGTTTGATGTGTGTGTGTGGGGGTGTGTGTATATGTGTGTGTGTGTTTAATTCTGTTTGGAGTTCTCTGAGCTTCTTGGTTTTGTGGTTCATGAATTTTGAAAAATGTATAACTATTTTTAAATATTTATTTTGCCCCATTATTTATCTTTTCTCCTTTTGTAATGATTTCACAAGATCTTGAATGTGTTTTTCCCTCTCTTTTTTTCTCTTTGTGCCTCAGTTTGGATAATTTCTATTTACCTATTTACCTATTTTCAGATTCACTGAATCTTTTCTCTGCTTTGTTGAGTATGCTGATAAACCCATTAAAGGAATATTTCATATCTGATATGTTTTTATTTCTAGAGTTTTCTTTTTTTTTTTTAATTTTTATTTATTTATGATAGTCACAGAGAGAGAGAGAGAGAGAGAGAGGCAGAGACACAGGCAGAGGGAGAAGCAGGCTCCATGCACCGGGAGCCTGATGTGGGATTCGATCCTGGGTCTCCAGGATCGTGCCCTGGGCCAAAGGCAGGCGCCAAACCGCTGCGCCACCCAGGGATCCCTATTTCTAGAGTTTTCATTTGACTTAAAATTTTCATCTATCTGCTGAAATTCTCCATCTGTTGTTCTTGTTAAATTAGTTTTCATTTTCTTTGGATAAATACACAGTAGTGGAATTACTAGATCATATGGCATTTCTATTTTTAATTTTTTGAGGAAACCCTGTACTGTTTACTAGAGTAGTTGTGCCAGTTTACATCCCTACCAACAGTGCACAGATGTTCCTTTTTCTCCATATCCTCACCAACATTTGTGATTTACCTTTTCAATACTAGCCATTGTGACAAGTGTGAAGTGGTTTCTCATTGTGGTGTTTATATGCTCCTTGCTAATCATCAGGGAAATGCAATTTATGTATCTGATTGCCATCTGTATGTCTTTGGGAAAATGTCTATTAAGATCCTCCGCCCATTTTTTAATTGGATTATTTGGGGTTTCTTGGTGTTGAGTTGTAGAAGTTCTTCATATATTTTGGATATTAACCCCTTAATGGATATATCATTTGCAAAAATGTTCTCCATTCAGTAGATTACTTTTTCATTTTGTTGATAGTTTTCTTTGTTGAGTGAAGTTTTTTTTTTTTTAATTTGGTGTAGTCTCCCTGGCCTGAGAAGACAGATCCATAAATATGTTGCAAAAGCCAATGTCCAAGAAATTACTGCCTGTAGTTTCTAGGAGTTTATGGCTTCAGGTTTCATATTTGGGTCTTTCATTATTATTTTGGGTTTATTTTTGTGTATAGTGTAAGAAAGTGATCCAGTTTCATTCTTTTTCATGTAGCTGTCCAGTTTTCCCAGTATCGTTTGTTACAAAGGCTGTCTTTTCTGCATTGTATATTCTTGCTTTATTTGCCATAGTTAAATGATGATACAAGTGTGGGTTCTCTAGCCCTCAGTTCTCTGAGTTCTCTATTCTGTTCCACTGATCTGTTTTGTTTTTGTCCCTGTACCGTATTGCTTTGATTATTATAATTTTGTAGTATATCTTAAAATCTTTTTCAAGATTGCTTTAGCTTTTGTGGTTCCCTGTAATTTTAATATTATTTGTTCTAGTTCTGTGAAAAATGCTGTTGGTATTTTGAAAGGGTTTGCACTGAATCTGTACATTGCTTTGGGCAGTAAAATGGC
Organism: Canis lupus baileyi; assembly: GCF_048164855.1. Classification (NCBI taxonomy): domain Eukaryota; kingdom Metazoa; phylum Chordata; class Mammalia; order Carnivora; family Canidae; genus Canis; species Canis lupus. The sequence goes on along the minus strand of NC_132846.1, from coordinate 11,580,325 downwards.
CCTACATTTTAACAATATTTGTTCTTCTAGTCCATGAACACAGAATATCTTTCCATGTGTTTGCGTCATCTTCAGTTTCTCTCATCACTGTTTTGTAGTTTTCAGAGTACAGATCTTTGGCCCCCTGGGTTAAGTTTATTCCTAGGTATTTTATTCTTTTTGATGCAGTTGTAAATGGGATTATTTTCTTAATCTCTTTTTGCTGCTTTGTTTTTAGTGTGTAGAAACACAACAGATTTCTGTGCATCAATTTTGTAGCCTGAAACTAAATTTATTTATCAGCTCTAATAGCTTTTTGGTAGACTCTTTAGAGTTTTCTCTCTATAGTATCATGGTATCTGCAAATAGTGACAGTTTTACTTCTTCCTTACCAATTTGGATGCCTTTTATATCTTGTCTGATTGCTGTAGCTAGGACTTTCAGTACTATGTTGAACAAAAGTGGCAAGAGTGGAGATCCTTGTCTTTCTGATTTTGGAAGAAAAGTTCTCAATTTTTCACCATTGAACCTGATGTTAGCTATATAATTTTTCTATGTGGCCCTTAAGTTTCTCACATTGTGGAGAGTTTTAATCACAAAGATGTTGAAGTTTGTCGAATGCTTTTCCACATCTATTGAGATGATCATACGATTTTTATCTTTCGTTTTGTTAATATATGTCACCTTGATTTATTTGTGGATATTGAACAATTCTTACATTCCTGGAATAAATCTCACTTAATTATGGTGAATTATCCTTTTTTTTTTTTTTTTTTTTTTAAAGTAGGCTTCATGCTGGGTATGGAGCCCAATGCAGGGCTTGAACTCATGACCCTGCAATCAAGTCCTGAACTGAGATCAAGAGTAAGATTCTTAACTGACTGAGCTACCCAGGCACCCCATTGATCCTTTTAATGTATTGTTGAATTTAATTTGCTAATATTTTGTTGAGGATTCTTACATCTATGTTCATCAGTGATATTGGCCCATAGTTTGCTTTGTTTGTCGTGTCTGTCTGGTTTTGGATATCAGGATATCAGGATAATGCGGGACTCGTAGAACATATTTGGAAGCATTCCTTACTCTTCTCCTTTTTGGAATAGTTTGAGGAGAATAGCTATTAACTATTTTTGAATACTTGGTATAAAAAAAAAAAAGAATACTTGGTATAATTCTCCTGTGAATCTATCTGGTCCTGGACTTTTGTTTAGGAGTTGTTGTTTTTTAAAAATTTTGTGTGTGTATGTCTGTATGTATGTGTATAAGTATGTAATCTTTACACCCAACATGGAACTTGACCTCATGGCCCTGAGATCACGCGTTTCATGCTCTTCAATTGGACCAGCCAGACGCCCCTTGGAGCTTTTCATTACTGATTCAATTTCATTACTACTAATTGATATGTTTAGATTTTCCATTTCTTCCTGATTTAGTTCTGGAAGATTATATGTTCTTAGGAATTTATCCATTTGGTAGGTTGTCTAATTATTTGGCATATAATTGTCTAATTATTTGGCATGTAATTTTTTGTAGTATTATAATCCTTTATATTTCTGTGATGTTGGTTGTACTTCTTCATTTCTGATTTTATTTATTTGGGTCTTCTCTATTTTGTTTTGTTTTGTTTTGTTTTGTTTTTTTTGGATGGCTAAGGGTTTATCAATTTTGTTTAATTTTTTTCAAAAAAACAGCTCTTGGTTTCATTGATCTTTTCTATTTTTTTAAATCTCTATTTCATTTATTTTCCCTCTGATCTGTATTACTTCCTTTCTTCTACTAACCTTGGGCTTTGTTTGTCCCTTCTGTAGTTCACTTAGGTGTAAGATTAGATTGTTTGAGATTTTTCCTGGTGTGTTTTTTTTTTTTTTTTTTTTTTTTTTTTTTTTTTTTTTTTAGGTAGGCCTTTGTTGCTCTAAATGTCTTAGTGTGGCTTTCACTGCATCTTAAAGATTTTGGACTATTGTGTTTTCGTTTTCATAATTCTCCGTGTATTTTTTGATATCCTTTGAATTTTTTTTCATTGACCCATTGGCTGTTTAGTAGCGTGTGCCTTAGCTTCCACGTATTTGTGTTTTTCCAGTTTTTTTTTTTTTTTTGGTAATTGATTTCTAGTTTCATTCCATTGTGGTTGGAAGAGATGCTTGATATGATTTTCATCTTTTTAAATTCATTGAGACTTGTTTTGTGGCCTAACATGTAATCTATCCTTAAGAATGTTCCATGTGCACCTCAAAAGAATGAATGTCCTGTTGTTGTTGTTGTTGGATGGAATGTTCTATATGTATTTATTAAGTCCACCTGGGAAGTCCACCTGCTCAAGTCCACCTGTATTATTGTCAATTTCTCTTTTTATGTCAGTTAAGATTTTCTTCATATACTTAGGTGCTCCAATGTAGGGTGCATAAATATTTATAATTGTTAAATTTTCTTGTTTGATTGATCCCTTATTATTTAGTGTACTTTGTCTCTTGTTAGTCTTTCAAAAGGAACATTTAGACCATTTACATTTAAAGTAATAATTGGTAGGTATTTGTTGCCATTGTGTTAATTATCTTCTATTGGCTTTTGTAGTTCTTCTTTGTTTCTTCTTCTCTTGCTTTCTTTCCTTGTAATTGATGACTTTCTATAGTAGTGTGCTTGCTTTCTAATTGTTTATTGTGTATCTACTATAGGTTTCTGGTTTGTGGTTACCATGAGGTTCACATATAACATCCTGAGTATATGGCAGTCTATGTTAAGTTGATGGTCTAAGTTGAACACATTTTCAAAGAACCTCATTTTTACTCCTTGCCTCCCTGTTTGATGTATAATGTTGCCTATTCCAGCTTTTTATTCTGTGAATCTCCTTTCCTTTCATTATTTTCTTACTTCTAATTATTACCTTTATTTTCCACTTAAAGAATTTTCTTTAACATTTCTTGTAAGATCAGGGTAGTGGAGATAAACTTAACTTGGTCATCTGTGACACTGTTTTTCTCTCCTTCAATTCTGAATTATAACTTTGCCAGTTAGAGTATTCCTGGTTATAGGGTTTTTTTTTCCCCCCTTTCAGCACTTTGGATATTTTCATACTACTCCCTCCTGCCATGCAAAGTTTTTGCTGAAAAATCAGCTGACAGCCTTATAGGGTTTCTCCTATGTGCAACTAATCACTTCTCTTTGCTGCTTTAAAAATTCTCTCTTTATCTTTAATCTTTGACATTTTAACTATTATATGTCATGTGTGGGCTTCCTTGGGTTCACCTTGTTTGGAACTCTCTGTGATGACTGAACCTGGATGTCTCCAGGCTAGGGAAAGTTTCAGCTATTATTTCTTCAAATAAGCTTTAAAGAATAGGCTGACTGTCTTATTATAGGGTAATTCAGCTAGTGATTTTAAGTTGAAGCCAGTTTCATTTATCATTCCAAAAATCCTAGGGCTCTTAAGAATTATGCTAACTCTATATTACCTGTGCTCTATAAATGGAACAACAAAGCCTGGATGGTACACTTTGTTTACAACATGGTTTACTGGGTATTCTAAATCTACTGTTGAGACCTACTGCTCAAAAACAAACAAATAAACAAATCCAACTCTTTCTAAATACTGCTTCTCATCGATAATGCTTCAGGTGACCCAAGAGCTCTGATGAAGATGTAGAATGAGATGAATGTTGTTTTCATGCTTGCTAATACATGCATTATGTAGCCCATGAATCAAGGAGTAATTTTGACTTTCAGGTCTTATTATTTAAGAGATATATTTTGTAAGGTGATAGCTGCCATAGACAGTGAATCCTCTGCTGCATCTGGGAAAACTGAATTTGCAAACCTTTTAAAAAAGGATTTGCTATTTTAGATGCCATGAAGAACATTCATAATTCATGGGAAGAAGTCAAAATATTAACATTTAAAGGAGTTTGGAAGGAGTTAATTTCAACCCTCACAGATGATGTTGAGGGGTTTAAGACTTTACTGGAGGAAGTACCTGCAAATGTGGTGGAAATAGCAAGAGAGCTAGAATTAGAAACAGAGCTTGAAGATGTCACTGCATTGTTGCAATCTCATGATAAAACTTGAACAGATGAGTAGTTGCTTCTTATGGATGAGCAAATAAAGTAGTTTCTTGAGATAGAAATCTACTCCTAGTGAAGATGTTGTGAAGACTCCTGAAATGACAACAAAAGATTTAGGATATTATACAAATTTGGTTGCTAAATAAGTAGCAGAATTTGAGGGGATTGATTCCAATTTTGAAAGGAGTTCTACAGTGGATAAAATGTTATGAAATAGCATCTCGTGCTATAGAGAATCACTTGTGGAAGGAAACTCACAAACTTCATTGTTTTATTTTAAGAAATTGCCACAGCCATCCCAACCTCAGCAATCATCACTCTGATCCATCACAACCATTAATATTGAGGCAAGACCCTTCACCAGTGAAAAGGTGCATTTTTTAGCAATAAAGTTTTTTAGCAATGGTTTTTTTTTTATGAAGGTATTTTTTAGACATAATGCTATTGCACACTTAGTAGACTATAATATAGTGTAACCATACCTTTTATACACACTAGGAAACCAAAAAACTCATTTGACTCACTTCATTGGGATATTCCCTTTTTTGCAGTGGTCTGGAACTGAACCTACAGTATCTGAGGTATGACTATGTTTTGTAATTTTTAAAAATTTATTTATTCATGACAGACACAGAGAGAGAGAGAGACAGGCAGAGACACAGGCAGAGGGAGAAATAGGCTCCATGCAGGGAGCCCAATGTGGGACTCAATCCCTGGTCTCCAGAACCAGGCCCTGGGCTGAAGGCGGTGCTAAACCACTGAGGCACCTGGGCTGCCCCTGTAATTTTTCACCGGATGCTGGACATTGTGGATAGCGCAGTAGAGAATGAGATAAACCAGAAATAGGTACATGTTTTATTCTATCAGTCCATTACTGTGGAGAGTTGGGTTAGTCTAATCAGAAGTGTGGATGGCTTCAGTTTTGTTGTTTGTATGTTTACCTGTGATATCCCACAGACTTAAAATTCTTCTGGTAGTAAGTTGCTATGACCTATGTGTAGTAAGTTGCCCTGGATCCTGGAGGGCTTTTTTCAATGTATATTCTCTATCTGCAGCTTTTATGAGAATTTTGTGATCTGATTATCTCAACGAAAGGAAAAATTTTATATTCTAAATCATTCAGTTTTCATATTGTTAGGGTATCTTGTCATTTTCTATATCTTAAGTAGAATTAGGACTATGCTTAATATTTTTTAAAATAAAACCCTTCTCTGTTTAAATCAGTTTACATATCAAGAATTTTGGCTGCTAAAGGAGGCAATATATGGCAATAGTTAAGCAAAAGAGTTCAGACACAACTGGTTTTGAATCTCAGCTGTACCACTTAGCTTATTAATTTTACTAGCTCAGTGATCTTGAGCAAATTATCAATTCTGTCATTCAGTTTCCTCATTTGTAAAGGATGGATTGAATGACGTAATGTAAAATGGTGAACAATTCCTGATGCTAGAAAATGGTCAGTGAATGGTCATTATTACCAGATTTAAATTTTGTGTGAGTAAGCGAGGTGAGAGTGGAGGGCAGACTGCAGGGAGGAGAGCTGAGGAGTCTGAAAGAGCCATTAGCAAATACATTCAGGAGATGAAATGAGAGTCATGAGGGCTTGAAATAAGACTGCAACAGAAGAGCTAGAAGAGATGAAGTTAAAAAGGCTTATGTATAATCAACAGTTCTCTTGTGTGGTGCAATGTGCCTGTTCTGCTATCATCCCTATACTTGTCTACATTTTTCATTAATATCTTTTCAGTCTAGTAGCCTATAACCTTAAAATTGTTTGTCTAGATGGCTCTCTCTCTCTCTCCTCAATGGGAATCCTTTGAGGGATGGGCTGAGTGTGACTCCCCTAGAGCTTCATACAGCATCTGGCATATAGTAGGCATCAGCAAATATTTTGTAACTCAACCGAAAAATTGTTCTGTTTTCTTTCTTGCTAGTACAGCCACTGTTGAGATTGACTTGTTGTTCTATGTTCAATTGTTGGAATGTTTCCACTGGCTGTGTCAAGCTAACTCTTGCATTTTGATTTTAGCCAGATTCTAGATTTTCTGGTGATCTTGACTTACCTCTTGGTGTTCTGTAGGGAAAAGAGTGATACATATGTTTTGATTTGTTTGAGAGCTTCCTACTCTTTTACTTTCTATTTATGTTACATTCCACAAAGATATTTTTCTTGATTTAGGTCCCAGTTCCATTGCCTATTAGTACCCAGTTAACTAATGGGTTACCTAAAGGGCAGAAATGACCTCTGCTCAGTGTCTTTACCCTCATCATATGGAAACCATGATGAGATGTGCTTTCTGGCTTCTAGGGTTTATCAGCTTATTTCCTATGTGTAGGTCCTTATGTAACAAGATGAAGAAAATTATATTTAGCAGAATTCCTTTCAGCAAGAAGCCTATTTTGTTTAGAAGAATTTCCTTGACAAATTTTCTTGGGTTAAAAAAAAAAAAAAAAAAAAAAAAAGAGACCTCAAGGGACCTCACTGGGAAGAGAACAAATAGGAGTGAAAAGACGGGAGGTTTGTCCCTGGCGCCTGTAGGAGACCCAGATCTGGAGCCAGAGAGATGAGGGAAGGCAGCTCACTTTGTAATGTGACTCCTCTTGACTGCTTCACCATCTCCCACATCATTAGGAAACCTACCAGCTTCCTGTCATACTTGGAATGAGTGGCCTTAAAAAGAAACAAAAATTAATGTAAGAAAGAATTGAAAACAAAAAACTGGCAAATGAATGTTTATACTAGCACTATACATGGTAGCCAAAAGGTGGAAATAACCCATAGGTCTATTGGTGAATGAACGCATGAATAGAATGTGGTATATCCATATGGTGGGGAATATTACTCAGCCATTGAAAGGAATGGAATACTGAGACATGCCCCAACATGGACGAACTGTGGAAACACTGTGCTAAGTGAAAGAGGCCAGGCACAGAAGGCCACATAGTATATCATTTCACTTCCATGAAATATCCAGGAGAGCCAAATCCATAGAGACAGAAAGTATAGTAGTGGTTGCAGAGCAAGTGCTTCATGATTATGAGGTCTCTGTCTGGGGTGATGAAAACTAGAACCAGATAGTGATGACAGTTGTACACCATTGTGAATAGTGCCAATTGATGGTACATTCCAATATAGTAAATTTTATTATAGTGTGTTTTACCACATGCACCCAGTGTAGGAGCTGGGCTCTGAATGCACATGGGTTGGAGAGGGCAGTGAGGGCAGACCAGGGGATATGAAATCAGAGGGATTAAATTACAGGAATATCTAGAGAGACATGGAAGGCCTTTGACTCTTTCAGCCCATGGCACTGGGGTTTGGGTTAAGGTTAACCGGATATTTGGCAGCCCTCATGGATACTCAAAGAGAAATGAGAACTTGAGCAATGGTTTTTTAAAATTTGAAAGCACAAGCAACAACTGAATGTGTAATATAATGAAGGCTGAAGTATATAGACATTTATAGACTTGCAGTCAATCTACATTAATAATATTGTTAAAAATGATTTTTATAGTGTTATAGGCTGAGTGTATTCCCCCGCCCCAAATCCATATGTTGAAATCCCAACTCTCTACATAATTGTATTAGGTAGTAGAGCCTTTGGGAGATAATTAAGTCATAAGGGTTGGGCCCTTATGAATGGGATTAGTGCCCTTATAAGAAAAGATGAGAGAGAGCTTGTTTCCTCCTTTGCTCTCCACCATGTGTGGATACAACAAGAAAATGGATATTTGCCAACCAGAAAGGGGCCCTTGTCAGACACTGGATCTGCTGGCACTTTGATCTCAGACTTCCCAGCCTCTAGAAGTGTGAGAGATAAATATTAGTTGTTTAAGCTACCCAGCCTATGGTAATTTGTTATAGCAGCCTAAATTGCCTAAGACATATAGTGTTGGGTGATCACTTGATCTACTTATTATCAATTGTGAGTATGGTTTAAGTCTGTTCAGTGGTAGACTTCTCAGATGAAAGTTCAGTTTTGTAAATATGGAAACAAGTCCTGATTCCAGTTTTTACTGCCATTACTATATCTCAAATATGGATATAGAAATTCATATAATGATTCTAGTATAGGGATACCTGGGTGGCTCAGTAGTTAAGCATCTGTCTTTGGCTCAGGTCATGATCCTGGGGTCCTGGGATTGAGTCTTGCATTGGGCTTCCTGCAGGGACCCTGCTTCTCCCTCTGCCTATGTCTCTGCCTCTCTCTGTGTGTCTCTCATGAATAAATAAATAAAATATTTTAAAAAAAGAATGACCCTAATATAAAGCTTCCCTTATAGTTGTCCATGGAGGATGATGCTAGGGACCCCAAAATACTAGAGATGCAGGCAGGGCCAGTAGAAAGAGAAGGGACTTTGTCATTGGAACACATGCTTGCATACAAGCTCACTACCACTGATGTGCATGGTTGGGAACATTGCTAAATAGTTGATGTGGAACTGCACCAGCGTCTCACCCTGATGAAGAGCAGAAAAATGCTAGGACTGTTTGCCTTCTTGTCCTTAGCCCCTGTGTCTCTACTGGAATCCTGGAGGGCCACTTGATCCTGTATGCTGAGGTCATGGTGGAAGGTTTCTTTTTTGAAGAAATCTCAAAGCATTTCTTCAAAGCTTCATCTCCTTCAAGTCTCTTCTCAACTCTGACTTTGTCAACAAAGCCAGCCCTGGACCATTTAATACTACTCTTCCCAAACCCATTTCCCATCCCTGACCTTGTAGAACTTTTTCTTTTTCCAATAGAATTATATAATCTTTTTATATAATAGGTAATTTATCAAATTTATTATTTATGTTGTGTCCTCTTTCTAGAGTATAAAGTCCATGAGGGTGATCTACTTGTCCTTCACTTGTGAGAAATTAGAATTCTTTTCAGGATAAATTATATTGACTTTCTGCCAACTTAGAGGTAACTTTACCTATCATGTCATCCTGCTGTTAGCCAAAAGTTATCATTGCTCACCTCACCAAGGTCATTTCTGCTGGAAATCCAATTCATAGACACCTGACTTCTGTGGAAATCTTCTCAGTAAAAATTAGTTTTTGTTTTGCATGTTAATAATGTTGATTTTGAACTTCAGTGAAGTAGTTGAAAGCACAGTATGTACAATTTCAAGCACATTGGAAAACATAGATAATGATGTTGCCAATTCTTAAAATAGACCTTGTTTGGCTAGTACAAGTCACTTTTTTAAATAGAAGCTTTAGCTACATAATTTAACATTTAAATTTTAGCTTAAAAGTAACTCATGTACTTATTATAGCCAGAGTAGCACTGTTCTAGAATAACTCTCAGTGGGATGACATCTAAGAGGACACCCAGTTAGACCACACAGCCCAGTGACATCTCCAAACATTTCCTTAAAAACACGAAGAGAATAGCCACATTGTTAGCACAAACAGGTCAGTCCTGGTCCTACGTGGAGGCTGGCTGAGGACTTTGATGATTTCATTTTTTTTTCCCTAATGTGACAGAATGTACAGGTTCAAAGGATAATTTGACCTGAGAAAAAACTGTAGTGGTCAGGAAAAGTGAGGACAGCTTGTGCTTCCTCTCCATGATGGGTGTGTTCAGGAGATTTTATAATATCAAACATATAATTTCGATGTCTGGTCCTAAAATGCTTTCATTCGTGCCACCCTCTCACCCCTTCCACTCTCCTTCCCTCATGATTCCTGAGCCTTTTTCAAATATCAGGCCTCATGCTAGTAGGCGGGGGGTGGGGGTGGGGGGGAGACCGAGATGACTAAAACTTTGATTTTGTACTGGGTAACACCTTATGGCTTAGTGAGTAGGGAAGTGTATATATTGTGAACCTTTAGCACTTAGATTCTGTAACAGGCATTGGAAGATCTGGCCTGGTGGAGAGGGACTCCTACGAATAATATGTTAACAGACCTAAACTAACGCAAAGCATTTTTCACACCCGAAGAAATAGTATCTTCTTCAAAATCAAGTTTTACATATCTTCAGGCCTTCCTAATAACAGCAACAGATCTGAGTCCAGGCTAAGGGGTCACTGAAATCTCCCTAGGCCCATAGCCATCCAAAGTCCCAGGCATGAGAAAAACACAAAATGATTTTCGATTAAGGCCAGCGGTGTGCCTCAGAGCATCCCATCTGTTAACATTCGAAAGAGGGTAACCCCCCCCACAGACAAACCTGGGCTGGCCTGAGGTTTTCGGCAGTCCCTGGAAAGGAGGCCAGACCACTGTGGCTTTTGTTTGGTTGTAGATTGGCTGAGGGAAGTAGACAAAAGTCAACGAAGACTTGGTAATGTGTGCAAGAAAGAGATGGCCGTGGAAGGCTCTGGTCAATGTGATATATTTTTTTTCCCCTTTTTAAAATCAGTGTTTTTTGCCTCTCAACTCCAGGAGGATCAGAATCTCATTGTCAGAAAGGAAGTAAGGCCGCGAGTGTGGATAAGTTGGTAGAGATACTGAGGCTAAAGAGAAGTGCTTGTGAGATTTGGGACGAGGACCAGGACCAGCAACAAGGCAAGACCAGCACGGAGAAGCCAGGCCAGACGTTCCCCATGAAACACAGTGTCTGCAGCACTGTCTGCTTCCCGCCCTGCCAATGCGGTCTCGAGGTTGTATTGGAAGAAGTGATCATTCCTCAAATAATTCAGATTTCATTGAACTAGAAACTGACCTTGGTTGGTTGATAGTTTAACAGTATAACCCTTAAGAGCGCCTGGTGGCTCAGTCAGTTAAGCGTCTGCCTTTGGATCAGGTCATAATCCCATGGTCCTGGGATCAAGCCCTGCGCTCAGTGGGGGTCTGCCTCTCCCTCTCCGTCCGTGTTCTCTCTCTCTCTCTCTCAGGTAAATAAAATAAAATAAAACCAGTAATAATTCTTTTGATGGTCTTAAAAGATTAGGTGGCTTCACTGTGAGGACTCATACAGACCGAGATAACAATCCTGTTGCCAGGCCCATGGAGCCTAGGAACATCTGTGGCCAGGCTTCATGGATCAAGGAGGGTTCAGTCTCCAAAAGGTCAGTGAGGACTCATTGTGACTCTAGTGTCATAGTCTTCTCTCTTTAGTATCAGGACTTCATGAAATCAACCCTAGTTCTTCCCCCTTTACTGGTGATGATCTTCCTCCAGTGGCTTCTCTTCACTCTTGTCCTTGTCCTCACCCACATCTAAATACAAGCAATGTTAAGGGATTCAGTTCTCTGTCATGTAGCTCAGAGAAAACTGAGACGGTGTTCGATACTGAAAACAGCTGTTGGGATGCATGGGTGGCTCAGTGGCTGAGCGTCTGCCTTTGGTTCAGGGTGTGATCCTGGGGTTCTGGAATCGAGTCCCACATCGGGCTCCCCACAGGGAGCCTGCTTCTCTCCTCCCTGTGTCTCTGCCTCTCTCTCCGTGTCTCTCATGAATAAATAAATAAAATCTCAAGAAAAAAAAAAAGAACATAGCTGTTGTGGCTGTGTCATGGATGCAGTAGAGCTCTTGAAGGATGGTGATGCTTTAAGTCCACAGCAGGGCCTTTCAGTCCTCTCCCCACATGGCTGCAGCCCCAGGTTTGTATGTAAAGTGCTTGGCCAGTTCTCAGCATGGGAAGAGGCTCAGTCAGTGGTGGTTACAATCATTATTATTATTTTTTTTAAGATTTTATTTATTCATGAGAGATGAGAGAGAGAGAGAGAGAGAGACAGAGACAGAGACAGAGACATAGACAGAAGGAGAAGCAGGCTCCCTGTGGGGAGCCTGATGCAGGACTTGATCCGAGGACCCTGAGATCACAACCCAAGCTGAAGACAGACACTCAACCACTGAGCCACCCAGGAGTCCTGACAATCATTATTTTTATTGCTGCCCAGGCTACTTTAAAATTATTGCTCTCTGGTTCTGTCTGTCTAACCTACTCTATCCATCTAGCCATCCAGTTTATCTAGTGTCTCTGTGTTGGAGTTCTCAGAGAAATAGGAAACCGAATATTCCTATATCCTTATAAGTATATATATCCTTATATATCTACATGTGATATATTCCAGCATGAATGTGTATCTATACATGTAAACACATGTGTAATGGGAGATCTATTTTGAGGACTAGGCTTACATGATTATGGGGGCTGGGAAGTCCTAGAGTGTGCTGTCCGCGAGCTGGAAATGCTAGAAAGCCTAGGGCAGAATTCTAGTCTGAGTCTGAAGGCCTGAGAACCAGGGGAGCCAATGGTGTGAGTCTCAGTCCAAGGGCAGGAGAAGACCCGTGTCCCAGCACAAGGAGGCAGGGACGAGAAGGCAGGCAGGAAGAAAATAGGGCAAATTCCTCTTTCCTCCACCCCTTATTCTGTCCACAACTCAATGAATTAAATGATACACACCCTCAAAGGGAAGGGCGGTCTGCTTTGCTGGGCCCACAGACTCAAATGTAAGCTCATCAGGAAACACCCTCAAAAACACATCCAGAAACAATATTTCACCTGGACACTGTGTGGTACCATCAAGCTGACACAAAATTAAACATCCCACTATCCTATCTCCTGTGTGTGTGTATAAAAATATATTCATATTATGTATTTAATATATTTCTAACATATAAATATTATAGATAATAAGTTTGTATATATATAATGTCCAGAATATACACACATATTATGTTATACACACATGGACACATACACATATATAATCAGTATTTTGAAATAACTGCCACCACTCTTGCTGGTTGCTCATCATACTTGATATTTTCAAGGATGTTTAAGTGACTTGTGTCAAGCTTTTATAACTTCAGCAAGAGGCATAAGCTCCTCTTTTTTAAAGAAAGATTTTATTTTGCAAGAGAGAGAAAGAGAGAGACAGAGACACACTATGAGGGGGAGGAGGGACAGAGAGAAGGGACTCGATCCTAGGACCCTGGGATCATGACCTGAGTGGAAGGCAGAAGCTTAACGGACTGAGCCACCCAGGCACCCAAGGCACAAGCTTCTTAAGGGGAAATAAATCAACCTTGGACCGCGCAGGTAATAATAGGTAGAACTTTTGCAGGGCATTTTGATTTTCCTTGTTCTGTTCTCCTTTGTACCCAACTGAACATCTCCACTGAAACTTAATGTGAGTGAACTGCTGAGCCCCGCTGTGGCTTGTGATGCTGATGACCAGGGGCCCCCTTCCTCAGGTACATGGGGCACCCACCGGAGGAAACAGCAGATAAGCAACAGGAAGGTTGGCTGCAATCTGATGCCGGAGTCTTCTCGTGATGACGAAGCTTTCCTAGTGTTTTCTCCTCATGGTGGCAGGTGCCTTTATCTGCAAGGATGCCAGCAGAACTATTTATTACATTTGTGGAGGCTGCTCTTCAGGACTACCCATGCTACTCCACAGAGATGATTCTCAGTAAGTGGAACTCCTATAAATACTGTGTCAGGGTTCACAGTTGCCTTGTGAACGGAAGACTTTAGGAGAATTAGTGAAGCTTCTCTCCTCGAGGCCACTCGGGGTCCCCTTCAATTCTGAATGGCTTTAATTTTGTAGTTTCAGGGACGCCTGGGTGGCTCAGTGATTGAGCATCTGCCTTCGGCTCAGGTCATGATCCTGGGGTCCTGGGATCAAGTCCCACATCAGGCTCTGCACAGGGAGCCTGCTTCTCCCTCTGCCTATGTCTGCCTCGCTCTCTCCATCTCTCATGAATAATTAAATAAAATCTTTAAGAAAAATGTTGATAACTTTAGAAGGTTTTATGTAAGAGAATAATAAAGCAAGGGCTCCCAAAGCCTGATGTGTTCTGTTCACTTATTATCATCCTCTCTTTTTTTCTTTCTTTTAAAATGAAATAATTTCATTACAGCTTTGGAAAACAGGACCTACAGTCTGGATATGCAGAGATGAGGACATAGCCTGAGGTCAAATGATCCATTGCTATTGCTCCTTAATGAGAGTGGATGAGGACCCCCAGATAGAACACAAATTGGAATATTTAAAAGCAATTCAGATAAGCTCTTTTAATCTTGCTTATCCCTGGGCATCTAGTTTCTGTATGTATTTGGGATAAATCTTTCAACTGTGGAGTTCTCTTTTGTTATGAAGCTTGGATCTATGAGGAGGTGGAGGAGGGAAAGCAAATACCAGGTGAGAAGAGTTGATGCCCAAAGAGGACAGGACAGAGGATAAAGGTCCCTTTCAGGCAGGAGTTGATTTCTACTCTTTGAAAACTATTATCTTTATTTTTACCAGCTTCAGATTCGAAGTGGTCTCCTTCACTCTCACCTTCGGATTGCTTTCCTCCCAAACGCAAGCAATTTATTAGAAACCTGAGCATCACGTGTTCTGGAGCCAAAGGATTGTCTCTGGGGCTGGATCTGCTCTGATGTCAGCATGATAGTTGTTTGCCATCAAACATTTCTCTGAATTCAGGGAGCCTAAGTGCCAGGGATTATAAGGCTGAATCCTGGTCTTTGTTGAGACCCTGGAGCAGGCTCTTGATGGCACGTCAGGATTCAGAGTCCACGCCAAGGCAGATACACGGGGTGTAGACCCTGGCAGATTTGTTCCCATGGGTAGCCAAGGGAGAGGTGGCGGCTGGCATGCATCACCCACACGCAGACCACACGGGGCTGATCACATCTAGACTCTGTGCCAGGAGGGACTCGGAGCAAATCACAGATGGCACCTGAGGAAGGAGAAAATTGGTCGACTTATTTCCTTCCCTTCCTGTTACTACAGCTTGGAGACAACCTGGGACATTTTGTGGTATTCCAAGAAGAGCTGTTTGAACTGCTGCCTACACAGAGGCTAGTAAGGGAGACCTTCCTCCCTAACTGGAGGAATATGATTCTGTATACGTAGGGCTGCACCTTTGACCCCAACTTCCAGCAGCTGGCAGAGGTGCAGAACGGGGTACAGAATCTCGCCTTGCTGTCTACAGAACTGTACACCCAAGCCCTAGAGCTTGTGTCATGGCAGAGCTTTTGAACAACAGGGATGTCAGTCTTTATTTTTTTTTTTTTTAAATTTATTTATGATAGTCACACAGAGAGAGAGACAGAGGCAGAGACACAAGCAGAGGAAGAAGCAGGCTCCATGCACCGGGAGCCCGACGTGGGATTCGATCCCGGGTCTCCAGGATCGCGCCCTGGGCCAAAGGCAGGCGCCAAACCGCTGCGCCACCCAGGGATCCCGGATGTCAGTCTTTAGAAAGGTCTTGGGGTGTCTCTGATGCAGCCACATTGAGCCCAAAGATGGTGGCACTGAGGGGCAGCTCCTGGGTTCTTGCCTGTGAGGCCCACTCCAAAACAACCCACGGCACCTTGCAGCTGTCAAGATCTCTGCCTGCACAAATTAGCAGCCTCCTGAATGGAACGCACAGTCCTGCCCTTTGAACTTGGGGTGAAGCTCTTGCTTGTACTTGACTTGCACTGAGCTTCAGACCCCGTAAAGGCCCTTTCAGAGATGTCATTTAATCTGCACAGCACTTTTATGAAGTTGCTTTTAGAGACAAGGACAGCGAAGTTGACAGAAATTAAATAGCCCGCCTGGGGCCACACAATCACTGAGTTGAGGCTGCGGCTGAATTTAGGCCGCTGGCTCCAGACGCTCTGTTGGGGATTAATATTTTTTGATACAAACACTAGCAACAACCTTGGTAGTATTGAATACCTGTTCTTGATTTTTCACTCATGTCAAGATAGAGTGAAATGAGCTGTACTGTACAAAGTGTTCTATGACAAATCCAGTGACACTTTCTTAGCTTGATTTTTAAAAAGATTTGTTTCTTAATTTTGGGGGTACGAGTGGAACAGAGGGAGAATCTCAAGCAGACTCCCCGTTGAGGGAGGAACTCAACTTGGGGCTCCATCCCACAACCCTGAGATCATGACCTGAGCTGAAATCAAGAAACACTCAACCGACTGAGCCACCCAGGCACCCCTCTTACCCTGATTTTTATTCAGGATATCTGAATCTCAGGAATGATAGGGACATACGGCAAATCAAATGAGTATAATTGACATTTTAAGTCAAGGAGGCCAAGGGAATAGCCAACAGTGTTCCATGCTATAGAGGGAGAGAGTAAAGTAGGAAATGAGAAGACTCCATCAGACTCGTGATTAGATTTTGTGAGCTCAAACTACCTATTGTCTTCTTGTATAGTAAGAGGGATCTTTCCCCTCTCACTGTTAATGAAGCAGATACTTGGAACTCAGTTCTAAGCATAGAAGAGGTCTACAGTGAAAAGCCTCAGCCTCTCCCTCCCATCCCTGGTCCCAGGCACCCTGTTCTCTTTCCAGGAAGCAAACAGTTGCCAATTTAGTGTGTATCCTTCCTGAGACGCTCTATATACACATAATAAGCAATTATAACTTTCCTTTTCTTTTTTGTATGCATACAGCATCAAACTGTATATAGCGTTCTGCACCTTTTTGCTGTTGTTAATTCAACAATATATCTGTAGTCTCGTAGACCATCCCATAGTAGTACAGCAAGAGTTTCCTCATGACTTTTTTGCAGCTGCGTGGGGTGCCATGGTATGGATGTATTCAAACTTATATAATGAAGGCATATTTTCAGCTGACCATCCACCCCCCCCCCAAGAAAAACCCACCAACATTTAGCAAAGGTACTGGAAATGGCTTTTTCTTTCAAGGACAGAGATGTGCTAACTGGAGCAAGGAGATAGAGAGGAGGAGCATTCATGTGCTGAGGGTTGTCTGTCCTAGGTCTAATTGAACCTAGTCAGAAAAAGCATACTTCTGAGGGGCTTTCTTAAGAACTACCACCCTGAATTATGATTTAGAAACTTAGTTTCTGAAAATGGCAAACCTCCTATACACTGGCTAGAAGCAGCCCAGATACTGTCTCCAGACTTTTGGGAAATGAGAGAAGTTATAATCTTTTTGTTTTTCTAACTCTAGCATCTCCAGAGTATCTAAGTATCTCTTATTTTTCTATCCTTTAATTCCTAATATCCTAATATTCCTATTATCCTCTAATTCCTCATGTCAAATGGAAAAGGTTCTAGACTCAGATCTGGCCATTTTAAATTCCACTACTTACTCAATGAATGACCTTGATAGTAACCGAACTCTTTCTTACCGTGTATTTCCTTATTTGTAAAGCAGGGATTATATTACCTATTTTCTTAAGTTTTTAAAAAAATTAGTATTAAATGAGCATTAAATGTTTAGAGCACCTAACAAAGTTCTTGTCAGATAACAGAGGTTTAAAATTGTTCATTTCTTCTTCTTTGCTTTTCTGCCTCTTATAAGATATCCATGCGATTGATCATTGCTGATTCTTGGTATATGTTAACTTATAAATTGGAATAGATGTTTATAAGTTAGTCTTCTGTACTTTGGTTGTAATTTTGGAATATTAATGATGGTAGCATACTTGAAGATTACATAATCTGAGTTTTGTCTTTTAAAGTAGAAGATACCAAAAACTTGTGTGTGAACTGCATAATTTTAAAAAATGCTCACAGAATTAACAATTTAAAACATATTTTAGGGGCACCTGGGTGGCTCAGTGTGGGCATCTGCCTTTGGCTCGGGGAGTGATCTTGGGGTCCTGGGATCAAGGCCTGAATGGGGCTTCCTGTGGGGAGCCTGCCTCTCTCAACGCCTATGTCTCTGCTTCTCTCTCGGTGTCTCTCATGAGTGAATAAATAAAATCTTAAAAAAAACAAAAACAAAAAACAAAACCCAAACCCAGCAATATATTTCAGCAGCACAAACAAAAAGTAGTCCAAAAACAGTTTAATCAGTTTTATCCTCACAAAAGTTTATAGTTGTAGACTGTCAAGCAATAAAAATCAATGAATATTCTGGTATCTAGGGGACCCTGGGTGGCTTAGTGAAGCATCTGCCTTCAGCTCAGGTCCTGATCTCAGGGTCCTGGGAGATTGAGCCCCGGGTCGGATTGCCTGCTCAGTAGAGTCTGTTTCTCCCTCGTTCTCTGCCACCCCGCCCTCCTTCCCTCTCTCTCAAATAAATGGAGAGAGAATTCTGGTATCTAACAGACTAGGGAGTTCTTGATTTGTGGCTTATATTCTCTGGGCACATCTCAATTCTGAATCTATGTCCACATCGGCATCACTAATGGCAGTTCTGAAATAGATTGTGTTTCCTCAAAACCAGTCAGATCGATGTCCAGAATTTGTCAACTATTTCATGACTTATTTTTCCCGCAAGTAGTAGAAAGTCCTCTCACACTGACTTAAGCCAAAAAGTAAGCTTACTGATATTAATAATTGGAAAGAAAAAAAAAGAGCTTCAGGTGTGTCTTGATCCTGTCAGTGTAAGTTTTTGGTCACAAAAAGTACCTAGGAGCTATTTTTATTTAAAAAGTTGACTTCTGAGGGTGCCTGGGTGGCTCAGTTGGTTAGGTGTCTGACTCTTGATTTCATCTCAGGTCATGATCTCAGGGGCGTGAGATTGAGCCCCACATTGGGCTTCCCACTCAGCAGGGAGTCTGCTCTCCCCCTCCCCCTACTCATGTGCTCTCTCTCTCTCTTTAAAATAAATAAACATTTTTTAAAAGTTGACCTTTTGTTCATTAAACCTAATCTGAAAAACCCAGTTCTTCTTAAGGTTTGAATTCAATTTATAAATGATATTATTCTACAGATATATCTAGCAATTTTTTTCTTCTCAGATATTGAAGTCTTTCATTTCTAGAAGTCCATTTTGGGCCTTAAAAATATTTTCTATATCTTAATGTTCTACCTTCTTGAATATATGGAATATAGTTATAATAGTTTCAATGTCTTTGTTAATTAATTCTGTCATCTGTGGCATTTCTGAGTCTGTTTCTATTAAAATGTTTTCTCTTGGGATCCCTGGATGGCGCAGCGGTTTAGCGCCTGCCTTTGGCCCAGGGCGCGATCCTGGAGACCAGGGATCGAATCCCACGTCGGGCTCCCGGTGCATGGAGCCTGCTTCTCCCTCTGCCTATGTCTCTGCCTCTCTCTCTCTCTCTCTCTCTGTGACTATCATAAATAAATAAAAACTTTAAAAAAAATGTTTTCTCTTCACAATGAGCTTTATTACCCTGTGTCTCATCTGGTAAGATCTGATTGGATTGGAGACACTAAACTTATTTTGTTGGGTGCTTACTCTTGTATTCCTCTATTCTTGAGCTTTTTTGCACATGGTTAAGCTACTTGGAACGGTTCGATCCTTTTGGGTTTTGCTTTCAAGGATTGTTAGGTGGGGCCAGAACAGCATTCAGTCTAGGGCTAATCTTTCCTATTATCGAGGCAAAGGCCTTTGGAGTACAATGCCAGTCCTCCGTGAAATATGAGGTGATTGATAGGAACAGACCCTATTCGTGGCCCCATTTGAGCCAAGAAGGTTGTTCCTGCTCTGCGGGATCCTTGTAGGAGGTTCTTTCCCTAGCCTCCGGTTGTTTCCTCACCACCTGCACCATCAGCATTCATCTGACCCTCAGCAGATCTCTAGAACTTTCTTCCTGTGTAGCTCTCTTTTCTCCATTATTCTGCCCCGTGAATTCTACCTTGACTTTGCCAAGTACCCAACTTTGTCTCAGCAACTCAGGGATCCCTCTCTCTCAGCACTACCTGTGCTGAAGCCTGGGAAAAAAAAATCTCACCAGGAAGTAAGAAGGGGCAATTGCAGGACTCCTCTTGTTTGCTTTCCTTCTCTTAGGGATCACTTTCCTTTGCTTACTGATGTTTAATGTCTGAGAATCATTGTTTCTTATATTCTGGGTGGCATTTCTTTGGCTTTTTAGGATGTTTAAATCATCCATTGGATTTTGTATCTCTTTTATTTTTATTTATTTTCTTCTAGTGTAATTTATTTTTTTAGTGCTTTTATTACTTTTTTTAAATGTATATATATATTTTTTTATTAGAGTTCGATTTCTCTTTGTAAGGCTGTGTCTGCTGCTGGCTGCAACACTCACATTATACTAATGATAGACCCAGTGGTTCAAAGGATGTCGTTAGAAAACAAAAACAAAAACAAAAATAAAAAAACAAAAAAACAAAAGATGTCGTTAGGACATCTTGAAGCTCTGCATTGTCTTCATTCTCAGGTACCTTGTGGCCATACCTATTGCCTCATTTTAAGACCCTTCAGGTTAAGTCTGGCAGATAGTGGCCCTCTTGTGCCTTTTAAGCGATGACCTCGGCAGGAATCTAATTGTTTCTCTATTGGCTAGGTTTGACTACTCCTCTATCCCTTTATCAATTACTGTTATTGTCAGGTGTATCGTCAGCTCCACCTGAAACGAGTGAATGAGGAGGAAGGTAAAATTGGGGTGACAGAAATCAGGGAAAATGATGCTGATAAGCAAATCAGCACATGACAGTCAGTTATAATCCTTCAGGAGATCATAGAGTTCCTGTGGCTGTCTCTGGTGACAAAACGACACCGTGTCATTTTGGTACATGGAGCTTGCTTTTTTAGAACAATCAGCTATTCCTGTTGAAAGTGAGCCATGCTGATGGGGTTGATGCTTGGTAATTTAGAACCATCCTGAGGTTTCCATTTTAAAAAGCAGCTACAAATATTTAAAGTCTGACACACACTCATCAACATTCATGATCTCTTTGGATACTAATTTTTGAAATTCTATGATTCTGTTGAACCCAGGGTATTCAACAAAGTGAAGTTGAATGGTTCCTAGTTCTCTCTGCTTGGTTTATGTCTATTTTGATATGGTCACTATGACAAATGAGAAATTGTTTCCAGTTTATTCACCTGTCACATCAGTACACTCTCATCAGCCTGTATAGCTAGGTGTTTCTGTGTGCCTCACAATTAAAAAAATTTTTTTCTGCAAAAGTCCACTGTCTGATGATCTGGGTATATTTAACTGAATTTAAATCTTCACACCCAGCTTCAAATTCTTTTGAATATTACCTAAAAATTTTAAGTTTTAAGGGCATAATTCAAAAATTCACAATTTAGATACTAGGATGTGAGTTTGTCTTACAGTTTGTCACAGGACAAAATTACCTGATGGAGCTGAAACAGAAGTCTGTTTCAGAGCAAATTTTGTTTTGAATTTCTTTTCAATCCTTTATTTTGCCTTTTCCTTTTTTTCTAGAGCCCCATCTATGCCAAGTGAACTGATCTTTCCCAAGTGAATGCCTAACTACTCAAATTCTCTTAGGGGGCTATGCTTGCCAGTGATGTGTATGAGCCCATGAGGTGTTTGTTTTGTTGAATATCCTGCACTGGCTAGTCCACGTGAGCTGATTACCTTGAGGGCCGTGTTGGATGTCCCTACTTTGCACAGCTCATTCCACCATAGAGGAAAGGTAGAGTGACTGACTCAGGTTGATCAGTGAGGAGTGGCTTGGCAAGACTTCAAGCCCTCTGCTTCCTCAGGCAATTTTGAGCAGTGGAGAGAATGGACTCGAAGCAGACAGGTGTGCATTCTATCTTTGGCTCCACCATGTACGAGCTAGGACTTTGTGAGCTTTGTTTCCATCTATAAAATTGGTGCCATTCCACCTGTTAGTGTTGTTGAGAGGACTGATGTAACTTTTGTAAATCACCTGGCACAGCATTTCCCTTTCCTACTGACCTCTACCCCTGGTATGCATTTTACCGTGGCAGGCATCAATTCCTCTGAGAATGCCCTTTGGGGGCAAGTAAAACTGGTTTCTGAATCAGCCAAGCTGGGGACTTGCTGGATACACCTGTTGAGCTGCCCAGCCCAAGACAGCAGCAACAGTGACCCTCACCATGTTGTGGATGGCCTGCTGGGGAACCACACTAGGACAGATGGGGCTAGGCTGTGGACAGTTTGGGAAAGGGCTAAGTTTCCCCAGAGACTTTTATTTTTTATTTTTAAAGATTTTGTTTATTCACGAGAGACACAGAGAGAGAGGGAGAGA
This sequence comes from Canis lupus baileyi, assembly GCF_048164855.1. Taxonomy (NCBI): domain Eukaryota; kingdom Metazoa; phylum Chordata; class Mammalia; order Carnivora; family Canidae; genus Canis; species Canis lupus. Next base: position 11,558,468 of record NC_132846.1, on the reverse strand, counting down.
GAGAGAGAGAGAGGCAGAGACACAGGCAGAGGGAGAAACAGGCTCCGTGCGGGGAGCCTGACATGGGACTCGATCTCGGGACTCCAGGATCACGACCTGGGCTGAAGGCAGCACTAAACCACCGAGCCACCCTGGGCTGCCCGAGACTTTTTTTTAAAAGGCCCCACAGAAAAGTTTCTATCTCAGAACCTTGGCAATGATATATATATTTTTTAATTATATTTTTTAAAGATTTATTTATTTATTTATGATTGATAGACAGAGAGAGAGAGAGAGAGAGAGAGAGAGGCAGAGACACAGGAGGAGGGAGAAGCAGGCTCCATGCCGGGAGCCTGACGTGGGACTCAATCCCAGGACTCCAGGATCGCGCCCTGGGCCAAAGGCAGGCACCAAACCGCTAAGCCACCCAGGGATCCCCTGGCAATGATCTTTTATGTGAACTTGAGGCAAACTTGAAAAAAAAATCTTGCATTGATGAGACTAGTTTTAATTTTTTTGGCTGCAAACACAACATAAGTGACTACCTCCTGTCTTTCAAGTAGTTTTAACCAAAAAAATTTTTTTTATGGGCGTAAAGTCTAGCTTCTCTGTTACTGAGGAAACTGGGATATTGCTTTATCTTCTCTGTAATTTACCACCTCGATTAACATTATTGTCTCTATTACATTGTCTCCTTAAGCCCTGAGCATGAAACCACTTTGATAACTTTGGCAGATGATGTGGTGCTATGGATCGAATATTTGTTCCCTATAAATTATGTTGAAGCCCTTCCTCCCAATATAATGGTATTTGGAGGTGAGGCCTTTTAGAGGTAATTGGGTTTGGATGAGATCACAGGGGTGGAGCCCCCATGATAGGATTAGTGCTCCTTAAAGGGGGATTGAGGGATTATGACTCTTTATTATGTGAAGATACAAGAAGATGGATGTCTGATCTGCTGGATTTCCTATAGCCTCCCAAGCTGTGTCACATATGTATAAGCTGCTGGCATATGGTAATTTGTTATAGTTGCCCAAACATACTTGAAATTTTAACTCCAAACCAAGTCAGATTAGTAGGCCACTACCCAAATAGAAATCTTTTGTTTGACCTGAGTTTTGTATGATGGCATTGACTCATGAGGGTTGGGAGTGCAGAAACAGTCTTGTGAATCTTGCTGTTTTATCTATTAGGATGTTATCTATAACATTACAGATTCCTCTTGATGAGGCTTATCAGGAGGAAAGGGTCTCTGGCCTTAAGAATTTTTTTCTCTGGAGCAACTGGCTTGCTTTTATCTTGTAGCTGCCTTGAGTTTTAAGATCAACAGTCCTTCCTGCTGCATGACAGGAAGGTTTGAACCAAAGTGAACACTTAATTTTACAAATTTTTTTAGAACTTTATGGGAAGTTTGCTAGATGATGTTGTTGCCATTTAAAAAAAAAGGGATTTTGTGATAAAATGTACAAAGGTGTGCCAGACGAAGAAGAGACATTAACGTACTCAAAGTTAGGCAGCCCGGGTGGCTCAGCGATTTAGCGCCGCCTTCAGCCCAGGGCGTGATCCTGGAGACCCAGATCGAGTCCCATGTCGGGCTCCCTGCATGGAGCCTGCTTCTCTCTCTCCTCTCTGTGAATTCTCATGAATAAATAAAATCTTAAAAAAAAAAAAAAGTACTCAAAGTCCACAGGCAACACGAGAGACCAGAAAACCATGGGAAGGTAATTTTACAATTAAAATGCATACAAGTGAAAAAAAAAATTGCATGTATGTAGGAAATTCATGAACCAGTCAAGCAACATTTGCGTATTTCTTTACACTGGCTTCAATCTTAATAAATCAGTTATCGTATTGATAATTTAACATTATATTCAGGCAGAGTTTTCTTGCCTTCCTAAGTACTTACTTTCTCAGTTATCAAACATAACAGGAGAGAGAACGTACAATTTAAAAAATTTATTTCTGAACTGCTTTATTCTTTTAATTAGTACACATTATATTAAGTATAGAATTTCCTTAAAAATTAACTCTAAATTTCACTATTTGGACACTGGTATGAAGAAGAAAACATCTGGCTCTTTTGACTTTTCTTTTTACATTTATCCAAGTAGATTCTCATATTAAGGTTCTTCTGTGTTACTTTTGTCCAAGTTGTGACAGCTAAAACAAAACATAAGAATGGCTTTATTTTAATCACAAAAGAAATTTATGCATTCAAACATATTTGTAAACACCTTAAAAACGAATGCTTTAATCATGGTAAAATCTAGGCTTATTTCGTTCACTGCATGTATCTAGAATAAATTTTCACTCAACGTTTACCCCCACTTCAAATGTTTAAAGTTTTGTAGATCTTTAAAGAAAAAGTATCACCAACATAGGTAGAAATTCAATTAATGGAAAATAAAAACCCTGAGAATAAAGTTAATATTAACCCAGTATGTAAATGTCAAGAAAAAAATCTCATGTGCAGCTTTAATGCTCACAGTTTACTTCTCCATATATTTTAATTAGTTTGATATTTCTAAAACATCATTAAAAAGAAAAAGAAAGGCCTTCAATTCTGGAAGGTTGGGTAAACTTCTACTGGCCTAATACTCCCAGGGATTGCAATTATAAACTTTAAACAAAATACAAAAACCAACTCCTGGAAGACAGTGGAGAACACCTGACAGCCAGTGGGTGGGGAAGGAACAGACACTAGGAAGGAGAGGCTCCCACTGGTGAGTTCAACCTGAAGAACCAGAGAGCCAGTGGGGCCAACTAAAGCCACTGAAGGTGAGAGGAAATCCTAGAAACAAGAAGGACAGAGTGAGGGAGCCCTATATTCTATGTATAAATTTTAACCAAATCTGTGGGGAAACCCTGAACCACACAATGAGCGAGATTAAGAAGCAAGACTGGGCTGTTGCCCGTGCCCGTGAGACACACCTGGAGGTCTGAGTCTCATCAGGGTCAGTGTCTGCTAAAGGCCCAGATCAGCACTCCAGAGAATCAGAATTCAGCTTCCAAAGAAACATTGTTTCTAAAACATTCAGTAATCTAAAATTAATATATGATGGAGCAGGAAAATCAGACCCATTCTTTAGGGGGAAAGACAGTGGAGACAGATGGTGAAATGGATGATCTATGGGCTGTAATTAATAGAAAAGGGTATAAAAGCAGTTATGACAACTATCCTCAGTGAAATCACGGAGACTATGTTCACAATGAAAAGACAGAACACTTGAGCAGAGAATACAACTATATTAAAAAAAAAACCCAAATGAATATTCAAGAACTGGTAAATACAACATTATTCAAATGGCAGAAGGGAAATAACAAAGGAAAGCGTGAATCTGAAGATAGGACAACTTAAATTAGACACTCTAAAGGAGCAGAATCAGGGGTGCCTGGCTTGCTGAGTTGGAAGAGCATGCTACTCTCGATCTTGAGGTCAGGAGTTCAAGCCCCACACTGGGTGTAGAGATTACTTAAATAAGTAAACAAACAAATTAAAAAAAAAATTCTTACCCCCCCCCCAATCCCAAACAGAATACTCAGAGATGTGTGGCATAATATAAAATGCTGATCATATAGGTGAATGGAGTCCCAAAGGGAGAGGAGAAAATTGGACATAAAAATATTTGAAGAAAGAATAGCTGAAAATTCCCTAAATTTGGAACATATAAACTGATGATAGATTCAAGAAGCTCAGTGATCCCTAAATAAGATAAATGTATAAGAATTCACACATAAATACATCCTAACTGCTGAAAACCAAAGATAATGAGGATATCTTGAAAGCAGCCAGAGAAAAATTAAACATGATATGTAAAATTATATTGATCTGAGTATTACTAACTTCCTATCAGAAATAATGGAAGGTATAAGATTGTGAAATAACATCTTTAAAGTTTGAAAAACTGTCAATCTAGAATTCTTTATCCAGCCAAAATATTTAAGAATAAAGGTGAAATACATTTTCATATAAAAGGAAATTAAGGTAATTCACTGCTAGCTCCTGAGCTTATACTGAATGCTAACAGAAGTTTTGCAGTCAACACATGGAAATCAAAATCTACTAGAGTTGGTAGAGATAAAGAACACTGGAAATCCTATCTGTGTAAATACAAAGGATTTCTTTATGATACAGATAACTGAGGTACAAATGATAAGAATGTCCACTGTCTTATGGGGTTAATGATGTATGTAGAGGTAAAATATATCACAATCAGAATAATTGCTGAGGGAATGGGTCTATATGGTTGCAAGGTTTCCATATTTAACGCAAGTGGCACAGTATTAATTCTAGCTTATAAACTGTTAAAGATATATATATTGTGATCTATATAGCAACTGCTAAATCGATAATGCAGAGATACAGCTCAAATAAAACAGTGTTTAAATAATAAGAAGGTAGGAAAGGAGAAAGATGGCCAAACTATTTCAAACTAAGAAAGCAAACAGTAAAATGGTAGATCCAATAATTACATTAGATGTTAACAGACCAATAGGCACCAATTAAAAGGCAGAGATTACCAGAATGGTTTTCTAAAAAAAAAAAAAAAAAAAAAAATCCAATTATATGACACCTACAAGATAAACACCTTTAATATAAATTCATAGGTAAGCTGAAGCAATCAGATGGAAAGTTATAACCTGCAAGCCATAAGACTAGAGTAGTTAATTTAATACCACATAAAGTAGACTTCAAGGAAAGAGGATTACCAGCTGAGTAGAAGAATATTACATAATAAAAGGGTACACTCATCAGGAAGACACAGCAATCATAAATCTGTGTATACCTAATAGAGCTTAAAAATAAGTGGACATTGACAGGACTGAAAGGAGAGCCTGACAGAACTAAAGGGGGAAAGCATTAATTTCACAAACATAGTTGGAGATTTTATTATTAGTCTTTTAGTACCAAATAGATTTAGACCAAAAAACCCACAAAGCAACAAATCAATGAAGACATAGAGGATTTAGGTAATGCTGTTAACTACCATGACCAAACTGAAATTTATAGAACATTTCCCTCAACTGCTGCATAATGCATTCTTTTTAAAGTGCACATGGAGTGCTTAGTAAGAGACCATATGTTGGGCCATAAAAGAGATTTATTTATTTATTTATTTATTTATTTATTTATTTATTTATTTTATTTTATTTTATTTTATGATAGTCATACAGAGAGAGAGAGGCAGAGACACAGGCAGAGGGAGAAGCAGGCTCCATGCACCGGGAGCCCGACGTGGGATTCGATCCTGGGTCTCCAGGATCGCGCCCTGGGCCAAAGGCAGGCGCCAAACCGCTGCGCCACCCAGGGATCCCAAAGAGATTTAAATCAATTTTGAAACAGTAAATAATGTGCAGAATGTTCTATGACCACAAAGTAATTAAATTAGAAATCAATAATAAGATATCTAGAAACCCCAAATACTTGAAAACAACAAATCTTTAAATTATACATGGGCTAAAAAAAAATAAAACCACCACGTATATTAAAAATATAGAATATGGTGATGAAAATACATTAACATTTGTGAAATGCAGCTAAAACATGGTTTGGATTTTATGGCTTTATTATTTTTTTTTCCAAAAATTTTATTCAGAGAGAAAGTGCACAAGCAGGGGGAGAGGCAGAGGATGAGGGAGAAACAGGCTCTGCACTGAGCAGGGAACCTGACGAAGAGCTTGATCCAAGGACTCCAAGATCATGAGCTGAGCTGAAGGCAGGTGCTTAACCTACTGAGCCACCCAGGTGCCCCTGATTTTATGGCTTTAAATGCTTATGTGGAATTTAAGAAAGAAAGCAGATGAACATAGGGGAAGGGGAGGAAAAATTTAAAAAATGATGCAATCAGAGAGGGAGACAAACCATAAGAGACTCTTAACTATAGGAAATAAACTGACGGTTGTGGGAGGGGATGAAGTAAACTAGGTGATGGGCATTAAGGAGGGCACTTGATGTAATAGCACTGGGTGTTACATGCAAATAGATGAATCACTAAACTCTACCTGTGAAACTAATAATACACTATACATATTAATTAATTGATTTTAAATTAAAAAAAGAAAAGAAAAACTAAAGAACTTGATAAGATCCCAAAGTAATCAAAACAAAGGAAATCAATGAATAGAGAAATTAGCATAAACATCTGGTAGATTAAAAAGATCAATTAAATTGAGAATTATCTAGTAAACCCAAGAAAAAAATATTCCATTTAGTTTTGCCTATTCTAGAACATTATATAATCTGTGGTGGAAAAGTATCAAGAGCATGTTTTTGGGCAGGAACTAAGGGCAAGGACTGCCTGGGCATGGATCATAAAGGAACTCTGAGGTGTGATGGTTCTACACCCTGAATAGGAGTTTGTGCTGAATTATTCAAGTGAACACATCTGACAATACCTAGGAATATACACTTAAGATCTGTATATTTCACTGTTGTCATTTTACCTCCAAATAGTACAAAACAATAAAAACCCTCAAAAACTAAAACCCCTAGGCAATAAAGAATTAAGGGGAAAGTGCACTGATATCTTTAATTTTCTTTGAAATGAATAAAACTATAGCAATGAATAGAATGAAGAATGGATAAATGAGTATTGCTTATAAAGCAATACAGTAAAATGTTAATGAGGAGTATACATGTGTTCACTGTATCTTCCTGAACTTTTCTGTATTCTGTCAGTGGGCAACTACATTAAGGTTAGAAATACAAGAATCACATAATGAGGATAAGAAAGTTGTTCTGGAAAATGATGCTAGCAATAGCTGCTGAAAATGAGTATAGCACGCTGTTGTGATTTTTATGGCAGCCAATGCAGAGGTGAGTGAACATTACTGGTGAGACTACTGAGCATCCCCAGTAGTTAAGCTTAAAAAAAAAAAAAGAAAAAAAAGAAAAAAAAAAAGCTAAAGTTAATGTAATTAACAGAACATTAGCAGTTCCTTCAAGAAAAAGAATGTATAGCCTATGTACATCTCAGCTACTGCTGTCCTTAATGTTCAAGTGAATGTAATTCCATTGTATCTACTGCATAAAACTATTCCGCTACCCTCATCCAGAGTTACTTAATTTCTTAGCCCAATGTGTGATATGGTTGGTAAAGTCAGAAATGTGGACAGCGTATAAGAAATGGTGATTTTGCTTGAGTACACTATTCCAATTTTAAATTCTCTGAATTTACCTTTTCATAGATTTGGAATAATAGAAATAATATTATTTACCAGAGTTTTCTGTATAGTTTTCATGGTAAAACCTGTATTTTTATAGCTCTATGGCTTTTGGCTTCAAGCTGGGTCAAATGAATATGATGATTCTCTTGCTCTCTTTTGACAAACAACAACAGCAAGTTATGGTATGTTAAAAGAAACTAACAAGGTATACTTTACCTGTTTTATGAACTGTGTAGCATTAAAAAGTTCACTGCAGCCATATAAAATGTGTTTGCCTTGCTTCCCCTGTAAAAGAAGAGAACTCATACAAGTAACAAGTAATATTCTCAATATTCCCAAGAAAAGTGATCAAGTCTAATAAGACTTTTTGTTATTCTTAAAGGTTTTTTGAGGGGGAGGTTATAAAATTTTAGTATACACATATTTATCCTAAAATTGCATGGAATAAAGTGGTGAAATAGGCATAAATTATTTTTAAAAAATGTATTAACATACATACACTGCTGGTATCATTTATACTGAAAAGAGAAGGCATCTGATGACAGCCACATTTCACAGGAACAACAATTATTTATAAAATCCCAGGCCAACATTCTTCCAATGTAAGATCTATATTATTTGAAGAAAATATTCCTGGAGTTTTGTTAGGCTAGCAGTAGGATATAGTATAAGTTGCATGAACTGTCACTGCAGTCTCATTTGTGCAATACAGTATTTACATATCAACATACTGTAATCCATTTTTATGACCCCTCATGAATGAATTTCATTCCTAATTTTGGCAGAATGCTATAACCCAATTACAGCAGTCAAAACTTCTACTGAAGAATTCTGCTAAGTCCTTAATGCTGAAATTATTATATGTATTGTGTACTTGAAGGAAAATTCATTTCTTCTTTAATGTAAAAAGCTTATTCCATAACAAATACAGTAATTCATCAAGAAACAGAAATATGGCTTTGTATCAGCTGAATAAAAATAGTTCCCTGAATAAATGTCCTCACTGGCCATTTCTGAGCAAAACAAGTCACACCTCACTTCATTTTTGAAAAATGAGATGTTATGTGCAATAACTATAACAGGGTTGATCATATAAGTGGGATTATTGAGGCTACATAGGTTATACTTACACAAGGCATTAGTAAAGGTAGAGATCACAGCATAGTAGGATAAAGAAAGCAGAGGGAAACATTAGAAGGGTCCAAATATTCTATGCACAACTCCCAGGATCCCATCTCAGCACAGGACACATTTTATTTTCAATTGTCAACCACCAAATTATAGAGAAGATAGACATGCCCCAATTGCAGGGGAGCCCCAGTCTTTCTAAAGGAAGGGTCTTTTATACCTCTCTGATCATGTAACCTAAATCAGGCTACAGGACCAGGCTCAACACCAGAAGCAAGAAAACATGACAGAAATTAGGTGCAAATCATCAATATTTTCATTTTCTATTAAACAGTGCTGACACGCCAGTGCAGGTTGCCCCCAATCTATGTTGGTCCCTAGCACAAGACTCTATTCACTACTAGTTAGTACATGATATTCACATGTCAGCATCATGGCTCTCAAGGCTCCCAGAGATAAGCACAGGGCTGAAACAAACTAGTGGAGATGAATCCTGTACTGTAAGTTTAAACGTTGCAGTCTACCCATATTCCAGTGCAAACTTATTCTTAATTATGCACAAACTTGGTACTTCCTCCATCAAAAACTGAACTTTGTGAAATGTACCAATAACTGGATTCAAGGTAACAATTATTAACTAAATCTAGTTCATTCTCTAGCCAATCACCTTCCATCAAGAGAACAGCCTGTGGTGGCGTCAAGTTCAACTACCGATACATTTGGTTACTTACTACCAACTTTTTTTTTGTCCTTTTGGGTTCAGCACACTCTTACTCCCAAATTGCTTTTGCATATTAGTACATATTATTTCTGCAACTATAAAAAGAAACAAAAGGCTACTGGGACAGCTATTCAAAGCCTGTTGTGTGCTTTATGTATTTGTCCAGAGCATCTATGCAAATGACTGAGTTCCAAAATACCTTTGAGAGTCTCAACTGTGATTTCTTTTGGAAATGTGTCTTCTAACCTCAAAATGTCTGATAATGTTATTGGAGAATCAGATATTATAAATTCCTAAACAATACTTGTGCTTTAATAAATACACCTTCACATGTAAATGCCTGCTCTCAAAGTTAGACAAATTAAGATAGTTATTTATGTGATTAAAGGATTGACTACCGGTTTCATTTCACAACTGGCTCTACTAGTATGTTCAAAAGGTCAATGTCAGGCAGCCTGGGTGGCTCAGTGGTTTAGAGCCGCCTTCAATCCAGGGTGTGATCCTGGAGACCTGGGATCGAATCCCACGTCAGGCTCCCTGCATGGAACCTGCTTCTCCCTCTGCCTGTGTCTCTGCCTCTCTCTGTGTCTCTCATGAATAAATCAAATCTAAAAAAAAAAAGTCAATGTCTATGCAGTTCTTTCCCCCAGTATATCTCATGTGTAAGGCAGGTGCATCTTTCTTCAGAGATGTGCCTTTGTGAAGCACATCATGGGAGGGTACTAGAGTGTCATTTATCTTTGGATCTTTTAGGTACACACTAATGTGGTGGAGCCAGCATGTCTATGTATCAATCACGGTTTTCTTTTTTTTTTTTTTTGTAAGTTGAGGCTTAGACTAAGAGTACATTTTTGTTTTGTTTTACTCTTTGACCTCCACCTGTTTCTTCCTCTGGCAACCAGCAATCTGTTCTCAATGTCTATGAGCTTATTTTTAAGTTAATTTTCAGAGAGAGAAAGAGAGAACAGCAGGAGGGGAGGGGCAGAGGGAGAGAGAGAATCTCAAGCAGACTCCACACGTGGAGCCTGACACAGGGCTCAATCTTATGACCCTGAGATCATGACCTGAGCCAAACTCAAGAGGTGGATGCTTAACCGACTGAACTACCCAGGCACCCTATGAGCTTTTTTTTTTAAATGAGTCCACACATAAGAGAACGATATGGGTTTTGTGTTTCTCTTGTCGTAGGATAATGCATGCACACACAATTTCTTTACCATTCATCTATCAATGGATACATAGGTTGCTTCCATATCTTGGCTACTGTAAACAGTGCTGCAATGTCTATGAGGGTACAAATGTCTTTTCCAGTTAGTGTTTTTGTTTTCTTTGTATAAATACTCAGAAGTGGAATTGCTGGACAGTAGTTCTATTTTTACTTTTTTGAGGAATCTGCATACTGTTTCCCATAGTGGCTGCACCAATTTACATTCCCGTCAACAGCACATGAGAGTTCCCCTTTCTCTACCTTGTTGCCACACTTGTTTTTTTGGATAACAGCCATTATAACAGGTGTGAGGTGAATTTCATTATGATTTTGACTTTCACTGATGATGAATGGTGTTGAGCCATCTTTTCATGTTTGTTGGCCATCTCTGTCTTCTTTGGAAAAAAAGTCTATTCAGGTCCTCTGCCCATTTTTAATTGATTATTATTTTCTGGTGTTGTGTAAGTTCCCTATCTATTGTGGATATTAACCCTTGTCAGATACATTATTTGCAAATATATTTCCCACTCAGTAGGCTGCCTTTGTTGACATTTCCATTGCTGTGGAGAAGCTTTTTACCAGGATGTAGTCTGATTTATTTTTGCTTTTGTTGCTTTGGCTTTTGGAGTCAGATTAAAAAAAAATCACTGCCAAGATCTATGTCCGTCAAGTTTACGGCTTGTTTTCTTCTAGGAGTTTTATGATTTCAGGTCTTATGTTCAATTCCTTAATTCATTTTGTTTTTTTTTATTTTTTTTCCTTAATTCATTTTGAACTAATTTTTATGTATAGTGTGAAATAGAGGTTGGTTTTATTCTTTCACATGTGGCTGTGTAGTTTTTCCAGTACTGTTTATTGAAGAGACTGTCCTTTTTCCATTGTACATTCTTGACATCTTTGTTGTAAATTAATATATCATATATTGCATGGGTTTATTTCTGAGTTCTCAATTCTCTTCCATTGATCTATGTGATTATTTTTATGCCAGCACCATACTGTTCTAATTACCATAGCTTTGTAATACAGTTTGAAATGAGAGCACGTGATGCCTCCAGCTTTGTTCTTTCTCAAGATTGCTTTGGTTATTAATGGTCTTTTGTGCCTCCATACAAATTTAGGATTGTTCTAGTTCTGTGAAAAAATGCCATTGGAATTTTGACAGGGATTAAAATGAACCTGTGGACTGCTTTGAGGGTTTTTTTGATCCATGAACCTAACATATCTCTTTGTGTCTTCAATTTCTTTCATCAATGGCTTATAGTTTCCAATAAAGTCTTTCAGTTTCTTTGTTAAATTTATTCCTCAGTATTTAATTTTTTAAAATGTGATTGTAAATGGGACTATTTTCTTGATTTATCTGATAGTTTGTTATTAGTGTATAGAAATGCAACAGATTTTTGGGCACTGATTTTTGTATCCTGCAACTTTACTGAATTTATTAGTTCTGACAGTTTTTTTTTTTTTCTATATGCCATCTGCTAATAGTGACATGAGTTTTACTTTTCTTTTCAAATTTGGATGCCTTTTATTTCTTATTCTTGTGTAACTGCTCTGGCTAGAACTTCTAATACTATATTGAATAAAAGTAGCAGAAACAGGCATACTTGTCTTATTGAATGTTTTCTTAAAATTAATTTCATCAAATGCATTGCTGACATATCAAATAGCAGTTACATTATGGGTTAAATTACTGTATTATTTTCTTTGCCTTCCTAACAAAACTGGCATTTGCTGAATGTGAACCAGTGTAAATTAAAGGCCACGCTAGATTATTCTCCATTCTTGTAGGTACAGTCCTAAGTTTTGTTTCATACTATAAGGTTGTACTGATAAGGGGTTTTAATGGCATAAAGGTGACCTATGAAAAACTCGTACCTGTTATTATACCAAGTAATGAAAGACTGGATATTTTGACTCAGGAAGAAGAAAAAGAAGTCTATTCAATTCAACAGTGCACTGGAGGTGTTAGCCAGGTGGTTAGGCAAAAAGAAAAAGAAAAAAGAAAAAGGAAAAACATCCCAGATAGTTTAAGGAAGAATTTAAAGTAATTCTATTCACATATAACATGATCTCCTATACAGAAAATCCTAAAAATTCACTAAAATACCTTAGAACCAATAAATTAGTTCAAGAGGGCTGCAGGATACAAGATTATACATAAAAATAATTTTTTATTGGACTGAAATGAGCAATCCCAAAATAAAATAAAAACAATTCCATTCATAATAGCATAAAAATATATAGAAATAAATTTAATAAAAGAAGTGTAAAAGCTTATGCTCTGAAAACAGCAAAAACCAACAGAAACAATGAAACAACAACAACAACAACAACAAAAAACTGTTGAAAGCAATTAAAGAAGGTCCACACAAACAGAATAGAATCCCATGTCATGGATCAGAAGACATGACATTATTATTTTTTAAAGATTTATTTATTAATTCATGAGAGAGACAGACTGAGAGAGAGAGAGGCAGAGACACAGGCAGAGGGAGAAGCAGGCTCCTTGCAGGGAGCCCAACGTGGTACTTGATCTTGGATCCCAGGATCACGCCCTGAGCTGAAGGCAGATGCTCAACCACTGAGCCACCCAAGCACAAGACATAACATTATTAAGATGAAAATAGTCTCTAAACTGATGTATAGAGTCAATGCAATTCCTGCTAGAATCCCAACTAAATTGACAAGTATTCCTATGGAAGTGCAAAACACCCAGAAAAACAATCTTGAAAAAGAAAAGAACTGAGAGTCCTGAAATAAACTTATATACATATATGGTCAGCTTATTTTCAACAAGGCCACCAAGACCATTCAATAGAGGAAAAATGGTCTTTTCAATAAATGATGCAGGGATAATGTGGACAGCCATATACAAAAGAGTGAAGCTGGGCTTTATTTCATACTACATGACAAATTAACTAAAAACGGATCAAAGACCTACATTTTAGAGTAAAAATGCTTTTCTTTTAGAAGCAAACATAGGGGTAAATCTTCCGACCTTGGGTTTGACTTTGTCAAATTTGGATTTGGGATTCCTAGATATGACAACAAAAGCATGAGCAACAAAAGAAAACATATATTGGATTTCATCAAAATAAAAAGAACTCTTGCACTTTAAAAAACACCATTTAGAAAATACAAAGACAACCTAAACAATGGGAGAAAATTTCTGCAAATCACATATTTGATAAGGGACTTCCTTCTAGATTACATACTCTTAAAACTCCATAATAAAAAGGCAAAATAACTCAACTATAAAAATGGGCAAGGATCTTAGTAGACATTTCTCCAAAGATATACAAATGGCCAAAAAGCACATGAATATGCTTCACATCCTAATTCACCAGGGGAATGAAAATCAAAACCACAGCGAGATACCACCTCACTCCCACCAGGATAATCAGAATCAAAAAGCCCAGTAACAAGTGTTGGTGATGATGTGGAGAAATCAAAGTCTTCATACACTGCTTGTATGAATGCAGAATGGTACGGTCACTTTGGAAAACAGACTAGCAGTTCCTCAGTTAATAATAAAAATTATGACGACTCTGGAATTCCACTCCTAGGTATATACCTAAGAGAAATGGAAACATACAGAATAACACTAGCTTATTACTTAAGGTTTCTAGTTGACAGCAACAGGTTTCATCCAGAATAGACAATCATTTTGGATTTGGATTTGTAGACCTGATTATTGGAACAAACATCTTTAATATTCTATTAGAAGCCTCAGCAGAAACTGTTTCAACGTGGACTCCCTTCTTATATTACCACTTGACAAAGTTTTGCTGCAAGTGCCAGTTCAACAAGCGGGTTATGAAACATTGTATACAACAGACTCAGATACCTTAACATACACAAAGTAGGAGACTGACTGCAAACTGTAACAGACATTTGAAACATCTTTTTTCTAAACTGGGCTGGTCTTTCTGAGACACAGTGGCTTTGTAGGATGGAACGTGTGTTAAAATATAAGTGATACAATTAAAGAGGATAATTAAAAGTGGATAGATTGTTGAGATTCAGCAGAGAAAATAAGGAAGAGATGAAAAGGGATAATAACACAGGAACTAACAAAAATTTATTCTGCATTTCTAAAAATGTTTCTCTATGTGTTCAGGGATATGCAAACAGACACCAAGACACTACCTCTAAATCTGTCTGAGGAATGATGCAAAGGGCTGTTTCTACTTTCTGCCTGTCTAAACTGGGATTAATAGGTAGACCAGACCGTCCTATATGTATGGTCACACTAACTTAGCCTTACTTCCTATCTCTGGGAATGGACAAAGGAGAAAGCACTGGCCACTCTCAGACTGCTGCTAGCTCTATGGATCAGGCAACTTGCTGAATCTGACAGTAAATCTTCTAAACCAGGGGCCGAATTCTGGGTAAAAATGACCAACAAATGAAAGGAGGAAATCTTGACTCTGAAAAGGAGCCAGTAAGTGCATAATGAAAAGGTAACATTATCTCTGTACCTTGTAAGAGGCCAAGAGCAAAGAAGTAATACTCTGAGCTATATTTAGACATGCCCAAGGCCTGTAGAAATTGCCTCTATTTGAAGCTGAAGGTCCAAGATGGGTTCCAGGATTTTAAAGAAAGATTAAATCTGCAATTACCCATATTGTATGTCCTGATGATGCTAATAACATCTAGGGGATAAACACTTAAGAATAATTCTAATCCCTCTTTTTTCTCTGACAGGTTCTCATTTTACAGGTTTTATATATTCTGTAAGACCCCTCGGGGGAGGCAAAATTAGGATACAACTGCCACCAAAATGTATATAAGAAAATTTGTTCAGCAACAAAACCAAAGACCACTGCATAACTGTTAACCTAAATGATGATCTATTAAGAACGGTATCTGGGGGATCCCTGGGTGGTGCAGCGGTTTGGTGCCTGCCTTTGGCCCAGGGCGCGATCCTAGAGACCCGGGATCGAATCCCACGTCGGGCTCCCGGTGCATGGAGCCTGCTTCTCCCTCTGCCTATGTCTCCGCGCCTCTCTCTCTCTCTGTGACTATCATAAATAAAAAAAAAAAAAAAAAAAAAAAAAAGGAACGGCATCTGGATATAAGAACTTAAAATATCTGTTGCGTGCCTGACTAGTCATAGTATCATGTGCCCTACTACTGACACACCGTTTTTTTTGGGCTTTAAAGGATAATAACAGGAAAAAAAATCGTAAACTGAAACTAAGTAAAAGATACAGGCCTTACTCATCTCTCAGTGATAATCTGATATTCTTCTGATAAAAGTGATTAATGAAAAAAAAAACTAGACTTAATAATTATGTTACAAGAACCAACTTATTAACACATTTCACAAAATTAAAATTTCTATAGTAGAAAGACTTAAGTTGTCAAGCTTATATATGATTAAAAACAGGTTTGCAGTAGAATATTTGGTAGACTACAATGTTCCTTCAAAATTATGCCTGCATCTCAGCCACTATACAAATGACTAATATTTTGGGTTTATCCTTTTTGTGTTTCTGTTGTACAAATATTTACAAAAAAGCAGAAAAAAGAATGTTGATGAGTGGAATTAAGAAAGCTGAACCAAGATGGTGGGGGGGTATGTGGAATGTAGAAGTACAGGAGTAATTTCAGCTGATCTGTTGCAGCCCTGTGTTTATCCCAGAGAACACCTAGAACAGTCATATTTTTGACCCTTTGACAAACCTGAACAAAACAGATCAACTAGTGATTAATACAGTCCCATGCAAGGCTCATAGAGAGACCAGGAGACAACTTGCACCTGTCAGTACCCATTTATAGAAATTGTAGACTGATGGTTTGTACCTGGTTCCTGTTATGTTCCCTTGGTTTCTGCTTTTGAACTGGTCATGCAGCCTGGTTCTGGCTGTATGACCAAAGAGAGATATAAAAGACACTTTCTTGTTCAAGATGGATGCTCCCTGAAGACTGTGGCATCTTATACAGATCTCGGTGGTTCACACTCTGAAGATGAAGTATGTCTTATGTAACTAACGTAGGATCCCAGTTGTGCCTGATAGTTTTGAAGCTCTGTTACATTTGTCTTTTCTTTTAAATCTCCTGCTGTACCAAAATCTCAACCTTTTTAAAGCCTTACATAACATAGGACATAAGGAATGATCATTATTTAATGTTTACTGAATAAATGAAGATTACAAAATGTCACACAACTGATAATTCTGTTGCCCCTACCTTTTAAATGTTGTTTTGCTCTTCAAGTTACACTCTTTACTTAATATTCTTTTGCTTAATTGTCTGTCACTCCCTGCTGCTGTCAGCTTTGAATAGCACTCTACTTCTAATCTGCTATCTCCTTCTTGCTAAAAAAGCGACATTCCAAGTGTGTTAGAAGTATGTTGCTGATTTAAGTAACGGGATAGGAGAAAAGTGCTTATTATTCATGTAAAGGGTTCTGTAAATCCTTTCAACAAGGGAGACTTTTTGGAAGAGGAGCTTATTTGAGGACTCTGAACATTTATTTTACTTTTTTGAGAGAGAGAGAGAGAGGAGAAGGGGGAGAGAGAGGGAGAGAGAGAATCTTAAGCAGGCTCCATGCCCAGTATGGTGCCCGAAGTTGTGCTCCATCTCATGACTCTGAGATCATGACCTAAGCCGAAATCAAGAGTCAGACACTTAACAGACTGAGATGCCCGGACACCCCATGGTCTTTGAACATTTAGAGTCAAATTCAGATATATAGCTGCCGAGTGCCTGGGTGGCTCAGTGGTTGAGCATCCACCTTCCACTCGGGTCATGACCCTGGGGTCCTGGGATGGAGTCCCACATCAGGCTCCCCACAGGGGGTCTACTTCTCCCTCTGCCTGTGTCTCTGCCTCTTTCTCTGTGTCTCTCATGAATAAATAAAATCGTAAAAAAAAAATAAGATACATAGCTGCCAAGTACGTTACATCAATAAGATACATTATTTCCCAGATCAACTACAATTTTAGACCAGAAATGTGATAGGGAATAGGAAAACAACAGCATATGGGCATTTTCTTCTATATGAGGACTTTTAAACTACCTCTAGAAAAGAGGGTATGTACGAATCAGAAAGCCACCAGAAAATGCTAGTATGCTAAAAACACAGCACAACTGTGAAACATCAACTGATTAAAGAATAAAAAGGCCAACATGTACCTTTATATAGTCAACAAGATTTTGGTATTCAATGTAGTTGCCTCCTCCCACCACGAAAACAATTGCCTAAAAATGCAAACAGAAAAAAACAAAAACAAAAACAACCAGGTAAGTTGAAAGAAACAGAATTTTAACTTGCACACAATATGGTTTTTAGTTTGGAGCATATTCCACAACTTATATATTAAAAAAAAAAAGATAGCAAAAGGTCACATTCTAAGTGCCTAGTGCTACTTCAATTAAAAGAAATTTGTTTCTATAAAGTGTGTAGAGGAAAACAAATTTCATTCATTCTTCAGTTAAGTAACAGCAAATAAATCTAAAGGGCTTTCTCCAAAATGCTGTTTAAAATTTGAGGTTATTTATTGTAGGTAGGAAAAACAAAACTTGGCATTTACATAATTTCTAAAATGTGCTTTACTGTATTTATTTTTATTGAGAAGCTTCTTGTATTTCAAATGAAAAGTCATATCTTCACAAAAGGTTGGAATCTAATTTTAGAACCAAGTTTCACACATATAAAACTTTTACTACAGCCTTCTTTTTCTGTAAGTTACCCAATCTTGTGTCCATTCTTTTTTTTTTTTTAACGTTTTTAATATTAGTTTCAGGAGTACAATACAGTGATTCAACATTTCCTTACAACACCCAGTGCTCTTCGTAGCAATTGCCCTTTAATCCCACCCCCACCTGCCACCTCCCCCTCTTAGAACCCTAAGTTTGGTCTCCATAGTGAAGAGTCTGTTTCCTGGTTTGCCTCTTTTTTCCCTATGCTCATTTGTTTTGTTTGTTAAATTCCACACATGAGTGAAATCATATAGTGTTTCTTTCTCTGACTGATTTCACTTAGTGTAATACACTCTTGCTCCATCCATGTTATTGCAAATGGCAAGATTTTGTTTTTATGGCTGAGTAGTATACCAATGCATATATATATCTTCTGTACCCATTCATCAGTTGATGGGCACTTATATGAAAAGATGTGCAATCAACATCATACATCAGGGAAATACAAATTAAATAAAAATTAAAACCACCATGAGAGATATCACCTCACATCTGTCAGAATGGCTAAAATCAACAACACAAAAAACAAGTGTTGGGGAGGATGCAGAGAAAGGGGAACCTTCTTATACTGTTGGTAGGAATGCAAACTAGTGCAGCCACTGTGGAAAACAGTATGGAGGTTCTCCAGGAAGTTGAAAAAAGAGCTACCCTACAATCCAGCAACTGTACTACTATGTATTTACCCAAAGAATATAAAAATACTAATTCAAAGGGATACATGCACACCAATGTATATAGCAGCATTGTCACAATAGCCAAACTATGGAAACAGCCCATGTCCATTGACTGTATCAGTTATTTTTAGCTTGAATTATTCTAAGTAATTTTATAAATCAGGAAAATATGGTTACTAATATGGTTACACAGAACTGGATTTGTCAAGATTACCATACAGTAACGGTAATAAAGCCATAAAGATGAAGATAATTCTTCAAGACTGCTTGGCCATCTTCCTTTTGTTTTAGAGACACAATTTTTAGATAGAACTTACCTCCTGGAATGGATTTTTGTTCCTTGGAACTGAGCTGCAACAAAGAAAAATGTACTGAAAATTTCACCCAAGGCTTTCACTACAAACAAAAGAGGTATGGGAAACACACACATGCACCTACAATTAGATATGTATTTATAATTTTTCTTCCTTCACTTTCTTTGAGGCTGGGTCCTTTAGTTTTGTGTACCCAAATAGTGAATTGGGATGCAGAGGAATACACTAGAAGAGATACATGTGTCAGTATCTAAAAGGGAGTAGGACTATTTTTCTCTTTAAGATAAAATCTAAGAGAAAACTGAGAGGGAGAAGGAAACACTGAGCAGCAGCTCTCAGAAGGATAAAATCTGGGTATGAGGTAAATTGCTAAAGTATATATTTTAGTACTAAATCATATAAAATTTTACTATCCTCAACATAATTTTATAGTTTGTCAGTACCTACATTTGTGAAAAAACTATGTAAACAGATGTATGGTAAGTAACAGAAGGAAATGGATGGGAGAAGGGATTTGCATTTTGCTGTAGCTTATTTCTTTGTATTTATATATGCCATTATATATTATTACATATATTAGCCACATACTTATAATGTATTTAATATTTTTATTTTTTTTTTAATTTTTTTATTTATTTATGATAGTCACAGAGAGAGAGAGAGAGGCAGAGACACAGGCAGAGGGAGAAGCAGGCTCCATGCACCGGGAGCCCGACGTGGGATTCGATCCCGCGTCTCCAGGATCATGCCCTGGGCCAAAGGCAGGCGCCAAACCGCTGCACCACCCAGGGATCCCCTTATAATGTATTTAAAAAATATTTGGTGTCCACGAGACCTTTTATTTTTTTATTTTTTATTTTTCCACGAGACCTTTTAATTAAGGTATTCTTCAAAGCATTTGTGAGTCAGACGTGGATTTGTTTCAGTGTTAAAAACAGGCTATATAAAAAGAGAACTTAGATTTTCCTCACAAGCAATTTCTGAAAATCTCAAAGAAGAGTAGAGTGCTATTATACCATGTTTAATGATTGAAAGGCCAATCCAACCACTCTGTCATCTTTTGCTCATTTCTATGGCCTGTCTGAATGAATATTCCATAGAAAGGACCAAAAGCCCAACTGACTCAAACACCTCATCAGTGATCAACTTCCTTCTAGAGTGCTCTAAGTTCCTCGAAGAGTACATATAGAATGAGGTGAGATTTTAAGTAGCACAGTATTACTAGTTATTAATAAGTGAGATTAATTGTGCTGAAATAGCTCAAGAGCAGGCAAAGGAGAATTTCTAAGGAAAATGTATCTACTTGTTAGCCATATGCAAATACAAGGAAGGATAAAATGTAAGCTGGAGAATATCAAGATATGAAAAGAGTTCTAAGTCCACTGTTTTAAAGGGTACAAATCAGCGGTTTTTAGTATATTTACGGAATTGTACAACTGTCACCACTAACTTCAGAACATTTTTTACCACCCTCAAAAGAAGCTGTCACTCCTCATCCTCTCCCTTCTAGAATTTATTCTTTGTCAAATTCTCCTTTGCCAGCTGCAGCTGCTATTAGCAGCTTCTTTTGCAACTTTAGCAATATTTCTGGTAAATTAAGAAAATAAATTTCCTTTAAGTTATAATCTAATCTAAAACAATCTAGTAATCAATTATCTAGTGATCAATTATTCCAACGACAAAGAGGTTGAGATAAAGCAGAGACAAAGTTTGAAAGATCCAAAACATAAGACGTAGGCAAGAAACCAGCTTCACTCAAATTTAGGTGAGAAAGTGATCTTTCTAAGCACGTTTTTTTTCCTCCTAATTCTGTCTATTCTTTCTCTATGTCTTGTAGGCTATTTTTCATACTATCATGAAGTAAATCTTGAAAAGTAATATCCATAATGAAGCAAGCAAGTACATATCATGTTTGTTATAAATTAGAAAAAAGTATCTGTAGAATGTTTCATTGCCATAAAGAAGTATTTACAACAATCCATGGGGGCTTGGCTTTTATGGGCCAGTTAAATAAAAACAACAACAACAACTGGTATTCAACATAAAGTTCCCATCTTTGCTTTGGTTCAGTAAGAATATTCATTTAAAAACACATTATCCAAATTGCCCTCCTTCATATAGTTAGTTTGTAATACAGCTGTCTTGTTATGAAGAACAAAAACAAAACAACATAATGTATTTTTCTGGTGTGTGAGTGTATATACTTGAAAGGAAAAGAACCAAAATGTTAAGTAAGATTAGTAGTGATTATCTCTAGGTAGTAAGATTATACATATTGTTTATTTACCAGGTTTCCATTTAGTTTGAATTTTTAATAAGCAATTATTTCTAACAAAAAATTATGTTATTTCCATTCTTAGTGGGATGGGAAGACCTACAAACAAATCACACAAGTCAAGAGCTACTTACCTGTCATTGCCTCGCAGCATTTTGGGATCAAAATATCTATAGTCATCAGTTTCCTAGTTAAAAAACAAAAAACAAAAAACTGGAACTTGATTTCTCTTTAGAATGTTACCATTTGGCTTTGAGTATTTTATTTAATTAAGCTATTAATCTGGTAGATTAATTAAATAAATCTGTGTCACCACCACCACTAACAGAACACTTATTTACATGTTAAATGTTTAATTCTAGATACTTTAGATGAAATTACTCACTTAAATTCTCATAACATCTGTGAGGTATTTATTTTTATCTCTGTTTTCTCATATGGACAAGCTGGGGCACAGAAAAATTATGTTAACTTTTCTAAGGTCACGTAACTAAGTAATATGGGAACTCTAGGATTTGAACCCAGGTAGTCTAGTTTCAAAGCCCATGCTCTTAACCACACTATACTGCTATACTATATTGAAAATATAATCATTTTATAAACCAGTATAATTATTTTTATTGCTTCTGTTTTAGAATTTTATTATATGTTCATGATTTTATACAGAATAACTTAGTACAGGTTATAATCTCTATTATTTGAAGCATTTTAAGTTAGATGTATTCTGGAATTTTGAATTTAAAAATTTTTTAGATGATATCATGCATAAACTAAATATAATGTAACACTCCCAGTGGGCACCACCCCATCATCTAACGTATTACTATTTTTGCAGCTAGATAGATGAATATTAATATAAAGTATGATAAAAACTATAAAGAGCCTCAAACTGAGTTAAGGTTAGGTTTTCCCACCAAATGGATCATACAAAATCTTTCAGGTTTCAGGACTCTGTAGATTTCAGAAGTTTCAGATAAGGGGTTGTGTACTTTCTAAATTGGAAACTAGTTTCTTGATATTAAAGGACCTGGGAAGTACTGTTTTACTGCCTGCAAGTGTGCTCTCACTCCCTCATTTTTGCTTCCCTCTCCTTTTCCAGCACAGTCAGCCAAAGGAATCTGTTCTTTTGCCAAAGGGTGGAAAAAAGATAGTTATAAATGTATACTTTTCTTAGGCTTTCAGGCTTTTCAAGAAGAGCTACTTCTTCATATATTCTAGGATGTTTTAACATTGTTACTACATTATATACCATTTTTTCTGTATCAATTCCTATACTGAAGAATCCTGTCCTTTTTAACTTATCATTATAGACCATTCTCTCATTCCTCTCATAATTGTAATTATCCCCTTTGGGGATGTTTTATTACTTGTTTTCACATGGCAAGATTTTAAAATATATTTTGTTAATTTCTTTTAATGTTATTATAATCATGTTTTAACAATTACAAAAAGTGACACATTGATTTGAAGATCCTGTTCAATCTTTCTTAGCATGGAATCTAAAGCCCTGCTGCCAAAATCTATAGAGATTCAGATCAACCTAAACTAGGGTTCTGATGTTGCCTTTCTTGATTCTAGACTCCTGTGATAACCACGTTCTAGTCACCACGGTAACAGGATGAGCTGTTTTATGAAATGGACTGTGATAATTTTCACATTCCTTTCTTGAATGTAAACAGCTTGGAAACCCAGTAAATGCTAACAATATTTACCCATTTGTCTATTCGTCCAACAATTTCTCTCAATTTTACTTTGTAGCCTAAAGACTTCCATCCCATCGGAACACATACACTTAAAAATTTCACTGTGTACTTCTCTAATTTTCATAAAGTTAAATTAGTCTTGTACTCTTCATACTACACACCAGCTGATGCTCACTAGTCCTTTGTCATTTCAAGAAACTTGCTTCTTGGGATATATTTTACATTTAACTATATATACAGAATATAATCTACATTTAATTTGGATGAGAGCTGGCCAGAATAGTTATAGCAGCCGAGAAAACCAATTCTCACTATCTGTGATAATGGCTAAAAAAGCTCTTTGAGAACCTGGACTTTTTGCTTTCTCTCATGTAGTCTGCTCTGATTAAGCCCACAATGAACCCAGATTTTACTGCCTTTCATGCACTGAGTTTGATATGTTCATGAATTTACAAGTACAATATTAAATGGTACTCACAGGATTTGACTTCATCTCCATCAGATTGTCTAAAATACGAGTAACAGGTAGATTCTGTGGAAAAGATAAGTATTTTGTTAAATATTAGAATAACCAAAACAAAACAACTTTATTAACAAACCAACTCAATCATCCATCCCACAGTTAAGTATGCTTCCTTCTCCATTAAACACATTCTAAAATCAAGAATTCTGTGAATGGTGTCATAACTATAAATACTCCTGGCACAACTCAAGTTTTCAGAGAAAAAATATAATTCTAAATCAAAAAGTCCTTTTAATGTGAAAGCGTAACCAGGTTTTAGTACAAACACATGATTGGGCTTTTCACTTTGTTGGATATTTGCTTTTTAATCCTAGTAATCGCAAACTTTTGATCAAATAAGAATCCCATTTTTTCCCTATTTCCTTTCTGCAGGTAGTATAAGAGGTTCTTCAGAAACAGAGTAACTTAAAGTCTGAAAATGTATGACATTCTTAAACTCAAGAGTCTTTCATTTCTAATGTATATTCTTCTAAGCCAAAAAGATACTTGTGTTCTTTGAAAATTGGTGAAATGGATACATACAAACTTTAGTGACCATTTTTGTTTTGTGTTGGATAAATTCCAAATTTCCAATGACATACTACATTGTCTTCTTACAGAACAAATTCTACTTTGAACATGAAATGTTTAACACTGGTGTTAGCAGAAGATTGCTTTTTGACATGCTTACATGTCTTGAGATAAGAAATACTATTTTTGTCTTTCAATCTGACGATTTTTAGCATTATTTTGAACATAAAGCATGGAGTACAGAAAATTTACTAAGTGACTATTACACTTATTCAAAATGCATTCCTAATGAGATGGCATTCTGCCTACTTTGAACTGATATTTCCTTTGTGAACTGTACAGGATGTTCTATGAAGAATATTTTGTATCTTGAGACTTCATACAACAAAGGCAACATTAAATCTGATTATTTATATAAATGTAGATAACACACTACTATTTTTTACAAGAGTTTTGCTTTCTTTAGGCCATAAAACATTTTATTGTTACTAAAATGGACTACCACTAGAGAAAATGCTGCTTTGGCCAAACAGAAAATATGCAGAAAATTTTTTTTCTTTTTCTTTCTCTAGATTAGCAAGTAAAAACCTTTTAAGATGCTCTTAGCCAAGTAAAATTAAAGCTATTTCATTATTCCCTTATATTTGTGTTGGCCAGAAACTTTTTAATATAAATAAAAGCACCAAAGGTTCAATCTAACTGAATATACTCCCTGAATTCTATTATTTGGAATTAAAAAAAAATACGGTAGCTCCAAAGTTTACCTTTTAAGTTTTGTATCAAATAAAATTGAGTTTGTCCCTGTAGGAATAAGTCTAAACCATGACTTTCTCTGAAGAATGACTGGGGGCAGATTTAAATCTATAGAAATGCTTTATCCCAAAGAAAAAAACTACAGTTATATATTTGTTCCAAGTAACATTAACAAACTTTGCAAAATAAAAGGAGGGCATAATTTTTAAAAACATCTGGAGCAAGAACACATTAAAAATTATAAGATTTTACTAAAATTGGAGTTCCTGGGTGGCTCAGTTGGTTCTGTGTCTGCCTTTGGCTCAGGTCATGATCCCAGGGACCTGGGATTGAGTCCCATATCGGGCTCCATGCTCAGTGGTGAGCCTGCTTCTCCCTCTCCCCCTCCTTCTGCTCCTGCTTTCTCTCTCTCAAATAAAATCTTAAAAAAAAAAAATTTACTAAAAATAATTTTATACCAATTTCTCTATTTACATGCAGCTTTCCACTGAGCTCCCTGTATTGTGCCATGGAGAAAAATTCAGAAAAGACATAATGTAATGATAAAGCCATGAGTCATATGACTTTATTTGTGAAAATAATTGGAAATTTGAATATTTATATCAATATCTCATAATAAATCCTCATGCAGTATAAAAATGAGATTTTTCTAAAAGTTAGAACTAAATTTTGCTTTGTATTTTATAGCTCTGTAATACTTAAAGACAAGCCTACCAGTGAATATGTAATTAAATAGCATAAAAAAAATTTCTTTCTAGCAGAAAATTCCTGAGCCTAGAGACAATTCTTTATGTTTTTGTTTGGTCTTTACAACCATACAATAGCCAAAAAATCATCTACCACTTGTGAACCACATGATATTCACATACTATCAGAGATTAAGGAAAACTTCAAGTGTAGAGAATGATAAAGGAAATATATAATTTCCTTTCCATGATGTTGTTAAAAAGCGTTAGAAAAAGTACTTCGGAAAACAGCTTCTGAGATCTTTGTCACCAACTAATGCTCTACCCAGCTTTTGTTCTTTACCTAGAGACTTGAACTGAGTTAATCATTAATTTTTTTGAGAGAGAATGAACAAAAGTGGGGATGGAGGGTGCAGAGGGAGGGGCAGAGAAGGGAGAGGGAGAGAGAGGACAGAATCTCAAGGAGAGGCTCCATGCCCAGTGCAGAGCCTGACGTGAAGATGAATTTCATGACTGAGATCATGACCTGAGTTGAAACTGAGTGGGATGCTTAACTGAACCATTCAGGAGCCCCCAAAATAAATTTTATATTAATAATAATTTATGTACAAGATTAATCAACTTTTACTGACTGAAGAAACTGAACTGTGGCAGCTAAATACTAATAAAGGGAAAACATTACAACAAAAACCATACCATTTTCTTTGTTCAATGAATGTTATCTTACTCATAGTTAGAAACAAAAAATTTCTGTATTCACTAAAAGAGAAATTTAATCAAAAATCACTAAAAGGAAATTTAATCAAATAAAAAAGCCCCATTGTTTAAAAAAATTTCCAAGCATATTTTTCAATGATTTGGAAACTATTTTAGAAAAAAAAAAGTAAGATATTAGCATATAGGTCAGCAACTAAATCTTTAGTAGCAGAAAGCCTTACTATAGACATAAATTTGAGAGACAAAAAAGTTTCATGCACACGAATATCTTAAATTAAGGATCACTATTTCTAAAATCCTCAAATTTCAGATACGTAAGCTAGAAATTTTATTTGGAGAAAAAAAAAAAACTATTCCTAAAGCCCTTACTGGCTTTATGACCATAGTCATGTTTTATGGTTTTAGTCACTGGAAAGTTTAAACAAAAACAATGTTAATCTTTGATGGTGTAAAAAACAAAACTGAAATAAAATACGCACAGAAATTAAAAAACAATTTCAGAAAAGTAATATAGCTTTACACCCAAAACAGTTAAAGAACTTTTTCCCCTTAGTTTTCCTAGAATTAGCCACTTATTGCTCTATATTGCCATGTGGTGTATGGTGACTGTAATTCTCTCCTTGCAGCCCTGCCCAGGGGAAGGGATGATATTCTGATGCTGAAGTCAACATTGAGGTTGGGACAGGAGTTGCTGCTATCCTGATTATCAAAGCCTTGGGGAATGAAAACTAGTATGTGGACTTGAAGAGAATGCTTATCTTGAAGGCTGTATTAGCCAAGTAGAGTAAGATGATAAGATGGTGTGGATACCAGAAACACACTGGGAATGAGGAATTATCAATGATGTAAGGGACAGAAAGTTGTCAGTGAAGTAAAGATAGAAAGGGGGGGGGGATAGATTATCTTTTTCCAAAATTTTAAAATTATAATCAGAAAGGGATCTATGGGTGAATCCAATATTCACATCAACATCTAACAGATGAGGAAATGATAAAATTATAGTGGTGTTTTTTTCCCCCAAATCATAGCATATTAATGGCAATAAAATCAAGAAAGTAAGGTAATATGGGACTCAATAAAACAATCCAGTTCTCCATCACTCAGCTTCAACAGTGATCAACTCATAGCAAATCTTACTTCATCTATACTCTCAGCTATGCCTCCGTTTCCTATGTTGTTTTAAAACAAGTCCCCAATATAAAATGATTTTATAGTTAACAATGTTTTCAGTACATATCTCCAAGCTATAGGAAGTCATAAAAACCTATACTACTTAGTACACCTAAAATAATAATTTTTAATACAGTAATATCCACAATGTTAAATTTCCCTGTGGCAAACATTTTTTAGTTTTCTTGTTCAAATCATAATCCTAAAAGGCCATAGACTGCAATTAGATAATACATTTTTTTTTTTAAGATTTATTTATTTGAGAGAAAGAACATGAGCAGAGGGAGGGTAGAGGGAGAAGCGGACTCCCTGCTGGGCAGGGAGCCCAATGACATGGGGCTCGGTCCCAGAACCCTGGGATCACAACCTGAACCTAAGGCAGATGCTTAACCGACTGAGCCACCCAGGTGCCCCCAGATGATACATCTTTTAACTCTTTTTTAACCTACTGATTACTACTGCTTGTAATTTATTAATTTTTAAAAGAGGGATTATTTTAGCAAACAAGCCAAAGTGAAATCAAGACTTCTAAATTATGCAACTTTGTGCTACATTATTCATCACATCTTGTACAATTATCCTCAGAGAAATAAATTCCAAATCTGTGAACATCATTCAGATGGTTTTATGTGATAGCTGATACTTGTGATGCATAACTTGCCTAATAAACAAAGTATAAAAAGCTCTTACAAGCAACACAGGAAAGTGGACATAATGAGACATCCTATTATCTTTATTTCATTTATAGTCAAACATTTATTCAGATTAAAAAATGCAAATGACATTTAGAGATTTTAAGAGGCTTAAAGTACTCAAAACTCTACAAGTGTGAAAGTGACAGAATTCATCTCTAGCAGTCTCCTCTCTGACCATCTCTTCCCTCTTAGTTCCCAATTGCAGTACTGCCAAATATTAGAAACTTAGGACACTGTAACTTTTAAACTGGATTGCTACTAAACACTTCTAGAACCAGAGACACTTTTTAAATTATTAAGCTGACAGGGCGCCTGGGTGGCTGGCTCAGTTAGTTGGGCATATGCCTTTGGCTCAGGTCATGATACTGGGGTGCTGGGACTGAATTCTATGTCAGGCTCCTGCTCAGTGGGGAGTCTGCGTCTCCCTCTGCCCCTCTGCCTGCACTCATGCTAATTAATTCTTTTAAAAAATTATTAAATTGACAAAGATTGCATACATATACACACATACATGCATGTGCCAAGGTTTGGAAAGGATGTAGAGAAACAAGTGCTATATATAAGTCATGGCCAGTCAGCAGGTACATTTTTTCTGAGGGCAATTTGGTAATATTTACTAAGAGCAATGAGATGCGCTCACCCCTTTGATTCCATAATGCAACTACGGGAATTTATCATATGGAAATAATCGAGATGAATACTCACCCAGGAAAAACTAACGTCTAAAAATTAGGTACATATCCTTCAGTATACTCATTTTTCTCTTTTTTGAAATAACATATTATAGACTTCATGTTTTTAAATGACATTTCTTTTTACTTCACAACATAAAAATGAACTTCACTCTGACCACCCCCCCAAAAAAAATCAATAAATACTTCCTCTAATTTGAGCCTGAAGTATATGTTTTATTAACACACGTTAAAAAATGGCATGGCTCTTCCAGTAGTGGCAGCAGGATCCCCTACAAATGGACATAAACACTAATCACTCCAAACTTTAATAAGTGAGAAACTGCCTATTTCAAAGTAATTTGTTGCATGCAATGTTAAAAAAAGCAAAGGAATTTGTGGTTACAGATACCAGTTTGTT
Organism: Canis lupus baileyi; assembly: GCF_048164855.1. Lineage (NCBI taxonomy): Eukaryota > Metazoa > Chordata > Mammalia > Carnivora > Canidae > Canis > Canis lupus. The sequence continues at coordinate 11,529,444 of NC_132846.1, read as the reverse complement.
TTTATATTGAATGCACTTTAAACAAACCAACTCCTGGTTTGACACAAAAAAATATTTAAGTTGATCAGTTCTGACACCTCTTACAAACATCACTTGTGGACATACATCATTGTGGCTCTAAAGTAAGAAGTTCAAAAATCCATCATTTCAAAGACTGAAGTCTGTAATTTCTCCATTCCAGAAGTTATTCTATGATTTCCTTAAAAGAGTGACCAGTTAGGAAAAATATGTAAATCTCCTTACACATAAATTTATCTACAGTGGTATACAACAGCCAGTCGGTCTAGCAAAAGGCAGACATTATTTTTGGGGTTGGTGGCTCCCCTTTTGTCTCACAGAACAAGATCATCTTGTTCACAGTTAATGATAAATTGAGTGGCGTAACAGATTCTCTGACAAAACTCCACTCAGGCTTCCCTGAGCTCTCTTTCAATGGGGCCTTGACTTCTGACGTGTGTCCATCTTTGCATAGTCCAATTTAGAAAGGACCCTGTTTCAAGAAGTTTAGCGAGAATCTCTCATCTTTAATACCTGATCATCCTGATACCTGATCAGATTCCTCATCCTCTGCCATCTCCCAGGTGGTGTCTGGTCACCGTGGCCTGCCTTCAGCAAGGATCCTGTTAGGTTGGTTTAGCCAGAATCCTCTTTTATCCCTGATGTTTCCTTTTAGTAATTTTATAACCACTGATCCCTACCCTGCTCCTTGGCTATAAATTCCCACTTTTCCTTGATGTATTTGGAATTGAGCCCAATCTTCTACTCCAGGTGGAGAAAGAACCCTGCTGTGGTGGTCCCAAATTCTGGGACCAAACATCTGTCTTACTGCTCTTTAACAAGTGTCATGAGTAACTGTCTCTTTAACAGGTGCTAAGTTAAACTATAAAGTACAATACATTGGTTTCTAATGTACCTTATTTTCTATTTTGTGCCTTTTCGCCTTCTGTAGTCAAAGAGAGTAAAGATAAACTAGCTCAGCAAAGTACTATAAACCAGTAAAGAGTGGACTAAGTACTTAGTAGTAGCTCCATACCAGGGGAGAGGTACGCTGGGAGGGACTGAACAGACAAAAGTGTTCCCAAATAATTAGAAATAATGCAATCTATTAGGAAAGGAATGTATCTTAAGTTTGGAAAATCATCAGTCTTTTAAATAAAGCAAACTAGAATTTTTTCACTGTTCTTTGCTACATAGTTTTTATATTAAAATGTTACCAAATAAAGAACTGAATACCTACTATATGCAAAGTGCTATGGAAAATTCAAAGATGGGGGAAAAATTCCTTGCCCTCAAGGATCTTATTAAGAAGAAGTAAAACTTTCTATATCAATCTTACCTCAATAAATCTGTGTGTGTGTATGTGGGGGTGGGGGAGTAAAAAATAACATCAATACAAAATAATACACATAAATATTATAAGAAAGATAAAAGTATGGAATAAGTTCAGAGAAAGAAAAGATCTATTTTTTTTTCTGAAAACAAGTAAACACTTAATATTCACATCTGAATAACTGCAAATTAAATCTCTTTTTAAAATTTGGCCTTTAAAATCCTCATTATAAACTGAAATATATATGGGTGAAATATTATGTCTCAGATTTTCCTTGAACTATCTTAGTAAAAATAAATTTTAAAAAATATAATAGGGAATATAAAACAAGAATGACAGGATGTTGAATACTGAAGCTTGGTGAAGGGTTCAAGAAAGATTGCTATACTAATGTGTATTGGAAAATTTCCATAATTAAAAGTAAAAAATATAACCTGTTTGAAAAGAAACCAAATTAGTGATGACTCTCTGAAGCAGAATACATCTATATATGAGAATAACAGAAATACAAAAATTAAAAAGCATCTTCTGTATAAAACTAAAACTTATTCCAAGATGTAGTGTAAAATCAAGCTACAGTTTATCTCAAAATATAAATTCTACTTAAAATATTTTATTCAAATTTATACAGACTTTCAGACTATCAAGTTCATTCACTTATTCTCCTAATATATGATAAACCTTAAATCATAAGCATTAGGTAGCAGTTCATTATTCCAAATAGAGTAAGCTCATTTTTCAGTTAATGTACATCCATAAACGTGACAGTAAAGGAAAATCAAAATGTCAATAAAGTCCAAATGAACAAATTAGAAAAAAAAAAAACATTAAATTACAGAGCTCTGAACTGCATATGTAAAAATACTACCATATTCTTAAATATACCAGGAAAAAGACCCTTTGATTTTACTTTATTCCAAATATTTACAACTTGAGTATATCTAGAAAGTTGCTCTAGCTTGAGCAATCAACCTATTAACAATTACGTTCAAAAGTTACCAGAATAGGGGAGCCTGGGTGGCTCAGTCAAATGTCTGCCTTCAGCTCAAGTCATGACCTCTAGGTCCTGGGATCAAGCCAGCATCAGGATTCCTGCTCAGCAGGGAGTCTGCTTCTCGCTCTCTCTCTCCCCCTCTGCCTCTCCCCACTGCTTGTTCTCTCTCTCTCTCAAATAAATAAAGTCTTAAAAAAAAGAAAAGTTAGCAGAATGTTTTCTAACAAGTATACTCACTTGCTGTTTCAATACCAGGTTCTTCACTCCTTCCATCACAAATTGTGATCCTGTATTCATGACTCGTGATAAGAGACTAGAGGCAAAAGAAGAGGATCACATTAATTATCTTTCCAATGTGGTACTGATAAAATATTTGCCTGATTATACATGACCTGCTGATGCTCACTGTACCTACCACTTTTATTCTCACTAAACATACGTGACTTGAGAATTTTTGCTTCCAAAGATATCATTGCTGTAATTTTATCTAACAATATAGTGATAAAATACTGACTAGTCAATAATTATTGATAAAACGTAAAAAATAAAGCTGCCTTCAAATTGAACATTTTAATTGCTTAGGTCTTAGCTACCTAGGCATACCTTGTTTTATCATGCTTCATTATAGCGCACTTTGCAGATAAGTACTTTTTTTTTTTTTTTTTTTAACACACTGAAAGTTTGTGGAAATCTTGTGTTATGCAAGTCTACTGGTGCCATTTTTCCATCAGCATTTGTTCACTTAATGTCCCTATGTCACATTTTGGTTACTTTCACAATATTTCAACTTTTTTTATTATTACTATAATGGCTATGGTGATCTGTGATCAATGATCTTTGAGTTACTACTGTAATTGTTTCGGGGTGCCATGATCCTCACTCATGTAAGACAGCAAACTTGACTGATAAGTGCTAGGTGTGTTGTGCTCTGAATGATCTATCAACTGCCTGTTCCCTTGTCTCCCTCTCCTTGGGCCTCCCTGAGATACAAAAATATTAAAGTTAGGCCAATTAATAGCCCTATATGGCCTCTAAGTTTTCAGGTGAAAGAAAAGTCACATGTTTCTCATTTTATTTTTTTGATGTCTGATCTCATTTATTTGTTACTCTTTGACAATCTCCTTTTTGACTGGATTCAGACTTAGAGGTAGAAGCTCTCAAGACAGCCTTTGTCTCTTGGCAGAGGTTGGTCTCTTGGCCCTGGTGTTTTTCTTTGGCCTCTTTCATTTTCTTGGCCAAAAGTTTAGCATATTCTGCAGCCTCTTCCTTATTTTTCTTAGTATGTTGTTTCTTCAGAGCAATATACCGATATCTGTGTTGGAGGACATGTGAAGTAACAAGATGCTGAATCTTCAGTGCTCTGGTTCCTGTTTTCTTACCTTCTTTGTTTAAGGGCTTTCTCACAACATACTAGTAGACATCATCTTTAGAGAGACTGAAAAGTCTGCTGATTCTACTAGCTCTTCTGGGCCCCAGGTGATGACGCCCAGTAGTATCAGTCAGTCCAGGAATATTCTTTTCCCCCTTTTTCACAATGACCAAGTTGAGAACACTGAGATTAGCATCCATAGTACAACCTCAAACAGATTTGTGCTTTCTTTCTCCGGTACTCCTTGGTGTGTAGCAGAATGCCTCTTATTTAGCAGCAAGCAGACATGTCCATGTGTCAAGACACCTTGCTTTATTGGGAAGCCTGGTTTGTCCTTGGCACCACTGATTCAGATCATGTAATCCTTCTTCACCCAGAGCATTAAAAACAACTTCTGTGGCCATACACTTCTCATAAAAGGTGCAAAGCTTATCATCCACTTCAGGGAGTTTCTGGCAGCCAGTAGTTGGGAAAGAGATGTTCAGTTTCATCCTAAAGCAGCCTACACCTCTGGGAGCCAAGAAAAAGAGCACTTCTCTCTCACTTTAAATCAAAAGCTAGAAATAAGTTTAGTGAGGAAGAAGGCATATCGAAGGGCACTGGGGTGGCTCAACTGGTAAAGTGTCTGCTTGGCTCAGGTTATAATCCCAGAGTCCCAGGATCAAGCCCCATGTCAGGCTCCCTGCTCGGCGGGAAGTCTACTTCTCCCCCTTGCTCCTTCTCTTTCTCTCTCGTTCACTCTCTCTCTCAAATATATAAATAAAATCTTAAAAAAAAAAGTCAATGTTGAAAGCTGAGGCAGGCTGAAAACTAGGCCTCTTATGACAGTAAGCAAAGTTTTGAGCAAAGGAAAAGTTCTTTTTTTTTTTTTTAATTTTTATTTATTTATGATAGTCACACAGAGAGAGAGAGAGAGAGAGAGGCGCAGAGACATAGGCAGAGGGAGAAGCAGGCTCCATGCACCAGGAGCCCGATATGGGATTTGATCCCGGGTCTCCAGATCACGCCCTGGGCCAAAGGCAGGCGCTAAACCTCTGCGCCACCCAGGGATCCCAGGAAAAGTTCTTGAAGGAAATTAAAAGTGCTATTCCAGTGAACCCATGAATAAGAAAAGTGAAAGAGACTTACTGCTGATATGGGAAAAGTTTGTGTAGCCTGGATAGAAGTTCAAGCCAGCCACAAAATTCCCTTTAGCCAAAGCCTAATTCAGAACAAGGCCCTAATTATCTTCAGTTCTATGAAGGCTGAGAGAGGTGAGGAAGCTGAAGAAGAAAAATATGAAGCTAGCAGAGGTTGGTTAAAAAAACATCAAGAAAGGAAACAAAACAAAACAAAACAAAACAAAACATCAAGGAAGGAAGTCATCTCTATAAGGTAAGTGCAAGGTGAAGCAGCAAATGCTGATGTCCAAGCTATAGCAAGTTACCCAGATTTAGCTAAGGTAATGAATGAAGGTGGCTACACTAAGTAGTTTTTAATACAGACAAAATATACTTCGACTGGAAGAAGATGCCATTTGGGATTCTCACAGCCAGAAATCAAGGCTTGGCTTCAAAACCTCAGGACAAGCTGACTCGTATTAGGGGCTAATGCAGCTGATGACTTTAAATTGAAGCCAATGCTCATTTGCCATTATGAAAATCCCTAGGAATTATTCCTTAAGAATTATGCTAAATCTACTCTGCCTGTGCTCCAGAAATGGAACAACAAAGCCTGGATGACAGACAGCACATCTGTTTGCATGATTTACTGAATATTTAAGCCCACTATTGAAACCACTATTGAACTATATTGTTCAGAAAAAAAGATTCCTTTCCAAATATTACTGCTCAATGACAGTATACCTGGTCACCCAAGAGGTCTGATGCAGATGTACAATGAGATTAATGTTATTTTCATGCCTGCTAACAAACTATCCATTCTGCAGCCCGTGGATCAAGGAGTGATTCTGACTTTCAAGTTGTCTTATTTAAGAAATATACTTTGTAAGGCTAGCTATCATATATCATTATGGATCTGACTAACCTAAATTGAAAATCTAGAAACGATTTACCATTTAGATGCCACTAAGAATATTCATGATTCATAGGAAGAGGTCAAAATAATAACAAGAAGAGAAGTTTGGAATAAGGTGATTCCAACCCTGCTAGATAAGAGGGATTTGGAACGTCAATGGAAGAAGGAACTGCAGACATGGTGGAAACAGAGACCTAGAATTAGAAGTGGAGCCTCAAGATATGACTGAATTGCTATAATCTCATGATACAACTTTAGTGAATAAGGAGTTATTGCTTACAGATGAGCTAAGAAAGTAGTTTCTTGACACCGAATCTACTCCTGATGAAGATGCTGTGAAGACTGCTGAAATGACAACAGAGGATTTAAGAATATTCCATAAGCTTTGTTGATAAGGCAGTGGCAGGTTTTGAGGGACTGACCTCAATTTTGGAAGAAGTTCTACTACAGGTAAAATGCTATCAAGCTGTATGCACTGCTACCAAGAAACTGTGAAGGAAGAGTCCAACGATGCAACAAGCCTCACTGTAGTCTTATTGTAAGAAATTGTGGGCACCTGGGTGGCTCAGTGGTTGAGGGTCTGGCTTCAGCTCCGGTTGTGATCCCGGGATCCTAGGATTGAGTCCCACATCAGGCTCCCTGCAGAGAGCCTGCTTCTCCCTCTGCCTATGTCTCTGCCTCTCTCTCTGTGTCTCTCATGAATAAATAAATAAAATCTTAAAAAAAAAAAAAAAAAAAGACATTGCCAGAGCCACCTCAACCTTCAGGAACCACTACCCTAATCAGTCAGCAACCATCAACATCAACGCAAGATCCACCACCATCAAAAAGATTATAATTTGCTGAAAGCTCAGATGATGGTTAGCATTTTTTTAGCAGTAAGTTATTTTAAAATTAAGGTATGTACATTTTTTTCCAACAAAATGCCATTACACCCTAAATCGAGGGTAGTATAGTGCAAATGTAATTTACATGCATGTGAAACCAAAAAATTAATTCTGAGTTACTTTAATGTGGTATTTGCTTTATTGTAGTGGTCTGGAACTGAACCCACAATATCTCTGAGGTATGCCTATAGTTTTTAGGCAAATTATAATTTGAATATAATTCCTTATTTTTCTAATTCCCTTAATACTAAAATAATAAAATTAAAGATAGTAAATAAGAGAACTTGTTTTAGGAATCCAAAACATACTACCAAGTTGAAAATATGTATGAGTGTAAGTGATACGAACAGGTCAAAAGCTACTATTTTCTCTATATCACAGCAGCTAGATCCAATCCTTTGTTTATACGATCTCCTCGCAATACATAAAATCTATCATATAAAAATGTGAAGCACAATAAACCTAGTGAATTTTACCATAATTCTGAAGAAATATTTATTGTCTAAATTTTTAACAAAATAACACCAATAAATGACCTGCCACATTGGGTTTATATTTGTGGCTCCGTCTCTCACTTTGGACCAAAGGATGCTTTGTGGGATAGAATGGTAATCCTATATTATGCTATCAAAAGGCTAGGGATAGCCTTCAAATCAAGATTTTCTTACAACACATTTTATTAAAATTCTCAAGTACAAAATCCATAAGAAATCTAATAGGGCTTTTAATATTCAGTTAGGATTTTAAGACATGAAACTGGAAAGTCTATTAAATACATGAGAGTAGTTTTCCAAATAAATTCCCTTTTCCCTATCTTGTCCTCACTCTTCTCTGAAATGAAGAGCCGTACAAGATGGAAAATCCTTTCTTTAAAAGAAACAAGACAAATAATCTTTTTTGGGAATAAAGAGTTCAAAGGCAGTACTAGGCAACTCTGAGGGAGTGCTAACCTACACAGTACTGTATGAAGGTGAGGCTAGCTAGATTCATGTTGTCAAGCACTTACAAGCCTTAGGTGAGTGTTTTCGCTTTTTCAAATTGTTTCATTAAAACCAGAAGCTCAGAGTGAGACTAGAATACAACTGTTTTCCTCTGGGCTATACACTTTTATTCTAAACTCTAAAAATTAAGGAATTTGAAATAAGTATGGCATGAAAAAGAGTTGTTAGAATTACCTTGTTCAGCTACTTTGAAAATTATGCACACTATAGGTTTCTCTGGAGTTAGAAGTCAGACCCAGCCCTGGGGACTTCCTCTCTGTCATTTAATAGTAAGCCTAAGTCAATCTTGAAGCTAAGTCTTAAATGCCACCCTCCAAATTTGTATTACTTGTCAACACACATATGAGAATAGCTTTAACCTTCATATAGCTTCTGAAAATGAAAAATGTAATGTTTACATTTTTGTAATGTAAATACATAATGTAATACTTACATTACTTTTTTTTTTTATTAAAGATTTTATTTATTTATTCATGAGAGACACAGAGAGAGAGAGGCAGAGAGAGAAGCAGGCTCCATGCAGGGAGCCCGATGCAGGACTAGATTCCAGGACTCCAGGATCACGTCCTGGGGCGAAGGCATGCGCTCAACCGCTGAGCCACCAGGCGTCCCACATTACTTCCTTCTTAAAGAAGAAGGAAGCAGAGCAGCCAACAGCTCATACCATGTAAAATATATTAACTTACATTTTATTTTATTTTTAAAAAATATTTTATTTATTTATGAGTGAGAGAGAGAGAGAGGCAGAGACATAGGCAGAGGGAGAAGCAGGCTTAACTAACATTTTAAAATGAGAATTTAAAATTAAGGAAGGCAAAAGCATGTTGACATTCATAACACAATGAAAATATTCTGCATTCAAAGTGTCAGTGAGTTTCTGACGCCTGGGTGGATCACTTGGTTAAGTGTCTGACTCTTAGTTTCAGCTCACGTCATGATCTCATCATGGATCTTGAGATCAAGACCTGCTTTGGGCTCCCCGCTCAGCGGTGAGTCTGTTTGAAAATTATCTCTTTGACCTTCCCCCACTCACTCTTTTTCACTAAAATAAATAAATCTTAAAAAAAATTATAATAAAAAGCCCCCAAGCCCCTCAAAAAACTAAGTGTCAGTGTGTTTTTAAGGCATGTGGGTCTAATAATGATCTGGAGTATTAGACTTATTCAATCAGAGTTATTAAAAATACATACCCCATTGGTTTAGTGGTAGTGTTACCATAGCTGGCAGGAGCTGAGGCCATCTTGGCAAAAGCCCTATGAAATAAGAAAATTATATTAAAAAGTTGATTATCAGAGCTAACATTCAGCACCACAGTATTAAAAACTCTACTGACTGTAACTTTCACTATGCAGATATTTTCTGAAAATAATCATTTTTCAACTAATATAATACAAAGTTTCAGTACAATTAGTACTGGAATAAATATAAAATATTGTTATATGGTATGTAATCATGTAAAATGACATCCAAGTATAGTACAATTAGTACTGAAACAGAGATTTAAAAAAAAACCCACAAATGCATGAATGCATTAATTTCCCGAACTTTTAAGATTTTTCTTTTTATTGTATCTGATCATTAACATGAAACAGACTTGATGCCTTAAAAGAACAATCATGTACTGATTAGGTCTCTTTTTGTTCCCCACATTCCACACTCCCTCATCCACAGACACGTCTTTGTTCATGCTGTCCTTTGAGGGGGATAAACTGATTGCCGCCTTCTCCAATAGAAATTGTACATTTCCTTTTAAGACTCAGCTCAAGGGGATCCCTAGGTGGCTCAGCGGTTTGGCACCTGCCTTCGGTCCAGGCATGATCCTGGAGTCCCAGGATCGAGTCCCACATCGGGCTCCCTGCATGGAGCCTGCTTCTCCCTCTGCCTCTCTCTGTGTGTGTCTATCATGAATAAATAAATAAAATCTTTAAAAAAAAAAAAAAAGACTCAGCTCAAAACCACTTTCTTCATTCACGTTCTAATTCTACTACCTAGTTTTTTTTTTTTAAACACACATTTACAACACACACTTTTCTACTTAATTACATATAATCATTTTTCTATATAATCAACTGTATCTAAACAATAAAGAGTTAAATATATAATGGTACATTTTTATGCCTCAACATTATGCAAACACTAAATACCACCACTGAAGAAAATTAAAAAAAAAAACACTAGTTATTTAAGAAAATGAACCGGTAAAATGAAAGTTAATGGAAAACTAAAATACAAAATTCTATCTCTAATAAGGATTTCCAAGTCTTAAAAAATACATGTAATATGCATATAAAAAGATACCAATGTTCTGTTGTAGGCTCTGGGTGATGGGATTACAGATACATTTTTACCTCCTTTATACCTGAGTTTTCTAAAATTTTCTCTGAAAAAGTGGTATTATTCATAATTAGAAAGAAAACTGTTAGAAATTTTAAATTTATAACCATATAAAGTGATGCCCAAAACTGGCTTTCCTCATATCAACAAGGAGTTGATTAAGGAGTTCCACACAAATCATAACGTAAAAAACAATGACATATGCCACATAGCCAATGTGTAAAGGGTATGTGTTATAAGGCAGTTTTCAGTTTCTCTTTTAAACAGATGCTTGTTTTATGTTTTTCTTACTGTAAGAACACAATCAAGTAAGAAATTTGGAAAGGCAAGGGTGCCTGGCTGGCTCAGTCAATATAGCATATGACTCTTGATCTTGGGGTTATAAGTTAAAGCCCCCCATTGGGGGCAGAGATTACTTAAAGAAAAAAAAAGGGCACCTGGCTGACACTCCAATCAGTGGAGTGTGTGACTCTTGATCTCTGTCTGGGATTGTAAATTTGAGCCTCATATTAGGTGTAGAGATTACTTAACAAACAAACAAACAAAACAAACCTCATAAAAAATCTGAAAAAGCAAACAAAAGTATAGATGATATAAAGCACTCAAACTCAAAAACTCAGAGATGACCCCTGATAACAACTTGGCATATTTCTTAATATAGTTGAGCTTGGAAAGCATATTCAATTTTATAGTCTTAACTATTTTAAGAAATATTTTGATGGTAGTGTTTATTGTAGAAAATTTGTTAAATAAAGATAAGCACAAAAAAGGAAAAAATTCTACCACTTGGAATTATCCACTATTAACATTTTAATGTATGCCATTTCAGCTATGTAATTATATGTCTATAGGTATATGTGCATATATATGTACATGCAGAGATGGATAAATAAATGTGTAGAAATAGAAATGACACAGTAAATATTGTCATCTAAGTTTTGGCTCAAATATCACCTACTCAGAGACTTTCCCTGATCTTCTGAACAAATTTAACTCTCACCCCCCAAGTTAAGATCTTATCACTTGCACTCATATGTGGAATTTAAGAAACAAAACTGATGAACGTAGGGGAAAGGAAGGAAAAATAAAATAAAATAAAAACAGAGAGGGAGACAAATCAAAAGAGGCTCTTAACTATGAGAAAACTTGAGGGCTGCTGGAGTGGAGATGGGTGGGAGGCTGGGGTAACTGGGTAGTGGGCATTAAGAAGGGCACTCGATGGAATGAGCACTTGGTATTATACGCAACTGAAGAATTACTAAATCTTACCCCAGAAACCAATACTATACTATATGTTAATTAATGTGAATTTAAATAAAATCTAAAAAAAATTCTTATCACTTGGTATTTTCTTTATATCACTTAGTATGGTTTAACATTATTCTGTTCATTTTTTGCTTATTGGTTGATTTACTGTTCCCTCGACACAATGTAAATTCAGTGAGCACAAGGGCCCTCCATATGTTCATTATTGTATTTCCAATGTCTAGAAGAGTCTCTACGCATAGAGAAGAGGAATCAATAAAATCAATGAATAGTGGTATAAACTATTTTTTCACTTTATCATATAACATATACATTTTCCAGTGTCATTAAGTCTTCAACAACATGATTTTTAATTTTCAATTGTATTCTATCTTATGGAAATGCCTACTATTGGACATTTAGTTTAGCTGCTTCTAAGATTTTACGACACCAATTACTTCTTTGGGATATATCCTTAAGAGGAGAAGTAGGCATAGTTTCTTTTTTTTTTTTTTTTTAATAAATTACTTTTATACCATCTAGCAAAAATTGTGACAACTTATATTTTTAATAGCAGAATATAAATGCACCAATTATACCCCTTGGCATAGCACTATACTAAATCTCTGCCCTATGTTAATCTGCATTTCTTTACTAATGAAATTAAAAATTCTATTGTTTTTGAGACAGTTCACCCAAATATTTCAGTCTTTGACACTCTTATCTAATGAATAAATAAAATATAAACTTGTCTAAGAAAGAAGTTATCATTTTATGTAATTTTAAGTTGTATCTTGGAACATTTCCAGTTTCTTGTGGACTCTACTTCCATTGTGCTCTCTTATATAAGAAGAAAATAAAACTTACTTCCACTGTTTGATATATTGTAAGGGATTAAGGTTGCATCCTGCATCAGTTAAAGCTTTTTTGTATTGCTCCAAATCAGCCTGAAATAAACAAAGAAATGGCATCATAAAAAATTGTACTTTTGTGAAAGAGAAGACCGTTTTGTTATTATTTGATTAATCAAAAAGTTAGACCAATGGCATGAGTTTAAATTCGAGGTACCCAAGTAGAGTGGAGTCATATTTTAAGTGAGTATGTAAGTGAGCACCTGAGACAAAAATCACATCTAATGAAAATTACTTTTGACAGGCTCCCAAATCACATATCCAGTATTTCATCATCCCTCAGTGAATCCAATAGAGCCAGTTTTTTCTCCATTTTTGAAACAGACTACCTTTCCTTGGGATAAGCACTGAATGAAACATTTAATTTGACCAAGAACATCTTAAGACCAGAAAACACAAGAGGACAGTGTGACTGATGCGACACTGAGGAGAAATGCAGGTTTAGGTTTTCCCTTTTCATATGCACTCTTGTGGTCCAAAGTCATTTACTGAGTATCAGGTGTCTTATACTTTTTAAACTGTTGTTTTCTCTTCTTTACTCTTTTAGTACCTGATGAGTAAGTTTAGTTGAATTACTATACTTTATAAGAGCCTACTATCAGAGTGACTCCATTATAAAAATTTTACAAGACAGAAATTTAAAGCTTACCTTCAACCAGAGATGTTTGCTACTTTGCATTTTTGGGGCTATCAGTAGCTAACATCATTAGTCACAATTTACTTTAAGCCTCTTAATGATCATTTAAAATTATGAAAAGACATGGTCCTTACCAAAAATAAATAAAAATAAAATAATGTGGTCAAATTAAGGGAATATGGAATTAAGTTTTAAAATCATAAATTCTTAGAAAATATTACAAATAGGCTATAATCCCTTTTTACATATGTAAGCTTATATACATAAGCCTGTAAGAGTCCCCTACGATACAGGTATGAGATAATTCTGAAAAGAAAACCACACACTTTCTTATGCAATTAAAATAAAAGCTATATGCCCAGAATAAAGCAGAATTGGCCTAAAGCAAATATTGAGTTTAGTTTACTGTTTTAACATGCCAGAGATTTTTGACCAAAAGAAGCAGTATGATCTACCAGACTTTTACAAATAAATGTTACCAGCATAGGAAAGAAGTTTACAACAAGAATATATTTCTAGACGTCTTCTCAACTACTTATGCTTGTTGCTCATCCAGTAAAATTTCACTGAGTTACCACTAGAGAGAGTTAGCAGGTCTCTAACCTGGTAACAACACTGATACTAAAATTGCCATTTGCTTTCAAAGTCGATTACCTATGTATACTTTTAATTTTTTAAGAAGATTTTATTTATTTATTCATGAGAGACATAGAGAGGCAGAGACAAAAGCAGAGGGAGAAGCAGGTGCCTTTCGGGGAGCCCAATGTGGGACTTGATCCCAGAACCCCGGGATCATGCCCTGAGCTGCAGGCAGAGGCTCAACCAGTGAGCCACCCAGATGTCCCCAATTTTTTTTTCCTTAAAAAGCAACTGATAGCCCATCACAGAAAAAGAAAACAACAGAATTACCCACAATCCACTCTTCCAGTGAGGAAAAAAATATTCTAGAAAGGAAAATTTGTCATTTTCCAATCATTCTGAGAAATGTATTGATGTAAGTTATTTAATTGTAATACAAAAAAAGTCAACTTCATTTTTATATAAATCATGTGACAGATATAAATCTGAAGTTTAATCTCATTACAGTACAGTATTTATATAACTTTTTGGAACTCTATTTTCCTTCAATGGATTCCTTATATTCTGTAACAGACATTAATTTTTAATAACTTTAAAATACTACTGCATTTTTACTTTAGGTCAAACATAAATTAATTGGAAGGCATTAGTGGCTATAGCTCAAAGAAATAGTACTTTTAAGATTATCACGTAATGAGAAAGAAGACCAATGTTTCAAAAAGCATAGTGAACTTGATTAACTCGATTTATAATAGCTATTTTCCAGAAATAAAAATTTGGCCACTTGAATTCAACTCATATTCCAACAACTTAAAAGTGGTCACACATTTCATGAGTGGATAGTTCTCTGATGACAATAAATATTGCTGTAAAACTCAGCAGTAAATAGAACCAACCTTAACAAACTGTTTTTCTTTTAAAGAAAGGAATGAGGTAGTTATTTGGCCATAGTGATCTGTCTTCTATTTTTGAAACAAGTATTTCCCCTTCTACCCAATAAATGAATAAAGAGGACATACCTCAGAGGGTGCCTGCTGTGCACTTATATAATAAATGAGAAATAGCCTCATTTTATCTTCTGGCGTTCCTGCTACATAGGGGAATATAAATAAAAAAAACTTCCATAATTCTGATTAAGCATTATAGTCAACACAAGTATATAAAAATTTAAGGCATAGATAAATGTGAGATTCAGCTGACTTAGGATTATAGGCACTATACCTATAATCATGTACAATATAGATATGGAAAAAAGATTAAATGCTGTGAGATTAAAGGAATGGAATACAGAACTATCTATCTCCAGTCTATCTTCCAAAATGTCTATAAAAGATTTACCTGTTAGATGTAAACACAGAAAGAAAGAAAGGCATAGGTAAGGTAATCATACAATTCTAAAACAGGATACTTCTGAGATGGAAAGCAGATGCCAGTAGTAATTATGCAAAGACAACAGATATAAAAATGAGACTGTTCTGGGAAAATAGCTGTATGGTCATTCTAGGTGTTGGGTTATAAAACTTTAATACTTCTCAAAAGTGGGGTCACTAAATATATATATATATGTCTCTTTCTGAAGGGTATTGTATCACTTATAAGTTTTGGGAAAAGAATACATTTATATTAAAATAAACACTGTTGTATTATGCAAAATACATTTAACTGAAATTGTTCAAGACAAAACATAAGATTTCAAAGAAATTTCTTGCTTGCAGTTGGTTTGATCTGCTATTCCTATTTCTCAGAGCTCAAAACTGTATAGAGAAATTCATTTATTCTCCTCTCTGCTACTGGGTGTACTTTGGTGAAAAATGATAAAACACTGGTCAGCAGTAACTCAGTTTTACCACCAACAAATAACAATATGCACTCTCACTTCAAAGTATGTTCTAATAGTCAAGAACTTGGAATTCCAATACTTTACTACAGAATAAAAACTAGGAAAAATTTTTTCAAAACATGACTAATGAACTTTTCTTGTGTGTTTAGAATCTAGATAACCATTCTCAAATTATCCTTACTCCTTAAATATGACAAAGAATGGTAATAAAGATGAATAGTGGGTTTTGAAAAGTTCTGATATTTACAAATAAGTATTGTATCTTGGATGTTTTGAATACTAGGTTATGAAAATCAGGGTCTTGTTTAAGTCTTAGGAGAAAGCTGCTATTTTTGTTTAGTAGATAATTAGTCTAACTGGGGTTCAAAGTTCCTACAGCTTTCTGTGGGTTGTGGTTCCTTCATTCGTCAATCTCTTCAAAATCCTCTGCAGTGCTACTGGTATCTGTCCAACCATCTAGTGGCCACAGTGGGAACCAGGAAACTGTCTAGCCCTTCAACTCTTTGTCTTTGGAATAGTGTTTAGGATTCGATTCATGTATGTGCAGCTAAGGGGTGAGCCCAGGAATTCATAAACAACTTTATGAGGTTGCTTTCCTTAGCTCCTTCCTTTCTGCAATCTCACTGGTACTTGCCAATTCCTTTGACTTTCCCCTTTTCTTTCTTTCTTTTTTTTTTTTTTTTTTATTACTTTCCATTTTTGGTGCTCCATCCAGAAAGCTTTGGCTTTAGTTACCCTGATCCATTGTGCATTTCCTGCAACTATGACTAAGCAGCGAGAGGACAAAGAAAAGAAGAGCAATGAGGCTTGCTGCAGGCTGCTGGGACTACCACTACTAACACGGGAGAAAAAGTCTTTCCTCCCTTAGAGTTTCAGGGACCTCTAGATCCTTGCTATTGTTTTTAATATCCTCAGCATCTAGCATAGCATTCTAATAGCAAGCACTTACTCTGTAAAGAAGAAAGAGTTCCCGCTCTTCTTTAAGGAGAAACATATTTTATAGTTGCTATAGTGTAAATAAAAGCCCCACAAATTTCTAAGGTTTTTAAGAATATTATGATGATAGGGTTGGAAGATATTCTGATGCTTATAATGACATTAGTCACAGAGGAATCAAATGGAAATTGTAAAAAGGAATGCTTTACAAATGCAGGTACTCTAGAATTTACAACTAGTAACCTGGATCCTTTTGTCACACCTAAGTTCCCATTGGAACTGCTCTCAATTTTAAAGTCAGTTTCCTTACTGAGTAATCTGATATATCTTAGAAAAAAGTTTTAAGTAGAATTCAGAAAGCTTTATATCTCCCTGAACAATCTGAGAGTAAGTTGTTGACAAACTGTCCCATCATTCCCAAATGTCAGATGTTCTCCAATATAATATGCTCAATATAACAACTATCAAAATCAAGAAATCAGCATTGATGTATTACTAACATCTAATCCTCAGATGTCATTTCAAGTTTCACCACTAGTTCTATAACATCCTTTATGACAAAAGGATCAATTTCAGAATCATGTGGTATACATACATAACTGACACAACATAAGGTTATCTTCTATATGGACAGTTCCCGTCTTTCCTTGATTTACATGGCCTTGATGTTTTTGGAGATTACAGGCTGTTTTTTTGTTTGTTTGCTTGTTTTCTTGGTAGAATATCCCACAATTTAATTTTCTCTGATATTTACTCATGATAGATTCAAGCTGCACACCTTTGGCAGGAATATCACAAAAGAAATAATGTATTCTTTGTATTACATCCTGCTGGGTGGGGTATTATTTCATATGTGTCATTACTGATGATGTTCACTGCAATTACTTAGTTAAGGGATCTATCATGCTTCTCCAATGTAAGATTAGTTTTTCTCTTTGTAATTAACAAGTATCTTGTAGGGAGGTAATCTGAAACTAAATATCCCGTAAAATTTCAATTTATTCATTTATTATATCTCTAAGAACTCACAGCTTCCTATTTCATTCAGGGAGTTATAATCTGTTATCATTATTGAGGTTCTTATAAGGTCATGATCTGGCCCACTGGGGCCTCTTCAAGCTGACCTCTTCAAGCTGACCTCTGATATGTCCCATCACTTTCTGAGTGCTTTCCTTGCTTTCTGACACAACAAAATGTTCTAGGCTCATTTTGTACTCTTTTTTCCTACCTACCTCAGCCTTGGAGTCAACTACTTCTCCAGTAAGTCCTAGTAGAAAATGGTATTTATAAGCTAAAAATTTTATTAGTGGAATATTGTTGCTCCCAGCCCTGCTTAGTTGGCTGACTAGGGAATACATAAATGTGTGCACACACAGTATCTATATTTATTTCTCTATCTGACAAATACATAGTGAAAACACAGGTCCACATTAACACCTTCAATTCCAATCCAACATTGCAGAGCTCATGATAGTTTTCTCCCTTTCCATATTTGTAACTTCTTTCTCTGACAACAGGAAACCTGGTTCCCTTTGTATTATCTGACATATGCACTTATTTAACCAGTCTGTGATATGTAACAAATATACTATCTCTACAGCCATTTCCTTGCCTGCATGGATGCCTTTTCACTCCATCTGGGCTCTGATTCCCTCAGTGGACTCGCTCACATGCCTGGTCACACTTTTCACCTCACGTGGACTGATGCTGGGTTGCTCCTGCATACAGTCACTCTCCTTAACCTGTTGGGACTTTTATATATTATGCCAACATATTTTTCTAGGCGAGGTGGCATCAGACTTCCACCTTGCATAAATGCCTACCTTGCTCTGTCATATTTAATGTCTTTAAAAATAAACTGAGAAAGGAAGGGGAAAGAAGAGAAGGGTTCTGGTTTATTAACACATTTATTTACTCAAAACTTATTGTACATAACAAAGAATAGCTCTGAAGTGATAGGCCTATATATTTTGCATTTCTTTATTATAAAGTACGAATACCTTCATGAGGTTGAGCCCCACATTGGGGGTAGAGATCACAAGTGTAAAAATCTTCAAAATGCTTTGCTCTCTTTACAAATCTAGCTTCTTAAAAGTTTGAGTAATACAGCTTCTTAGAAGTTTTTAGGAATAGACTCTTCAACTATAATTTGTAACTTATTATTTTTCAACTTGGAATAAAGTCTAAATAAAACATACCAAACTCTCAACTCAAAAATCATTATCATTCAGCTGAATAACTTATATGCAAAATATAAACTGAACAGCTTATATACTTTATTAATTTTGGAAAAGCACTGAGATTTGAATTGAAAGCTATTCTGAAATGATCAATTCTCTAAAGTTTATTTAATTTCAGAGGCTAAAACCTATGTGGATCTCATGATCATTATAACTGAAAGCAATAATTATAACACATTTTCTAAGTACAAAGAATCGTATCTTGCTTTAAGAAAATCTAACATACAAATATTTAGTTAAATGTAAATATAATGGGATTAAGGAGTTTCTTTAAAAGCAAATTCCCTAAATATTTAAAACAAAATTCAGTTTTTGATATTTTTTAGGAAACTTGTTGGGGTTAAACCAAAGTAATTAGAAAGTGTATCACTTAAAGACAGCTGCTTTGAATGTTATACCTTCAAATCTTCCTAAAATCAGCAGAAATTGAACTTCAGGTATATCACTTTAAATAATGAATATAACAAGTTCTTAAACACCATGAAAGAAAAATTCAATGAATTAAAATATAAATCATTTTTCCACTTCAGGAACTGCTATGCCACAAACTTCTCAACAGAAAATAGCTCATTTAATGATTTCAGTATTAGCATGGGGTCAGGAAAAAAAATTCTATTCAGATTTTATGAATATCGAAAATGCTGGATTTATCAGCTGTGAAACTTAACATTAACCTCAAATTTATGGTACATACCATCAGGGTCTGATATTATATCTAGAAGAGATTTATCCAGAGTAGTTTTGCTCATTATTTTTTCTTCATATTCAAAATACACATCTAGTTTTCTTGCCTGTTTCAAAATAAATATTAAATTAGGCTACATCCAGTAATAAAAACATACTGAGGGCCTCTCAGCTTACAAAATTCTATTTTCTATGATCAATTTTTAAAAAACAAGCATTTATTTCCTAATAGAATTGATTTTTAAGTTTTTTACTTTGATCATACACTTAATGTAAAAAACATTGACTATTTTATCACCTCACTTACAAATTCAGAATTAACTCTATGTTATATATGTATATTAGCAGAGATAAAAATTACATCAATCTCAATTATTATATTAATTAGTAACTAGCATATAAATCATACTGTATTCCATGCAAATTAATGTCAGGTGTTCATGTTGTGTTTACTTTTTTAGTGCGCAAATCCACACATTTTTATCTTAACTGGACAGAAAATTATCCTAAATAAATTATTTTCAGTGGCTTTTAAATGAAACTAATTTTCCTACTTAATACTTTAAGTTAGATAATGGGAAGGTAGTCAAACTTAGCTTTTCTATATAATACCTCTTCTAATTTAAAATGTATTAAAGTTATCCAAATGAAGTTAAAAAGTTAGGATCCTCCAAAGTAAATAAAAATGATCACTATCAAGCATCTACTAAATTATACTTCAATAATACAAAAGAGAAAAGAATATGATTTCTATTCAAAGTGTTAATAATCTAAGTGGGAGTAGAAACCATTCATGTGATAAATTAGAATACTCAGAGATACCAATGAAGAACCAAAATATAAAGCTAAGATGACAGAATGAAATAAAGTTAATCGACTGTAGAGAAGGAGGTAATCAATTTTGACTGAAGCTTTGAAAGTGATTTGGGGACATGAATAGAGTTCATTTCAGTGAAAGGGATCACACCATGGCATAATCAGAGTGGAGATGTCTGGATGGTAGACTAAAGAGTGATTTCATACATAAGGCAACAGAAAATCAGTTAGTATCCCTCAATCCCACTTCCCTGCAGCAGTACACAAGGCCAGAGTTTTAAGTAGATAAAATAGTTTAAAAATCAAAACAACATAGAAGGTATACTTTGAGACCTGTCCTCACTCATCTTCTCTTATCCTATGCCTATGGATATTTACTTCAATTATTTCTTCTATTGTTGTTCAGTTCCTTCATGCAAAATGTAAGAAATAGGGTCTATATTCTAATAATCCTCTGCTTTCTGACACTAAAGGAATATACCTTACTCTTCTGTCCCTTGCTTTAACTCAACAATACATTCTGTATCAGTACACAGTCAACTCTTGATACGAGTATAATAAACTCTGTAAAAGTGCCTTTTTATCAACCCTTTAGCTTTCATAGTCTTCGGACTCTATGATACAGGAACTATTTCACCTACTGTATAAAGCTACTCTCAATACGAAAACAGATTAAGAGGTGAAGTCCTAGGAACAGAAAAATCTAATTACTAAAAATGGACAAAAGAAATAGAAAAGAAACCCTAGGAAAGACACCATGGTAGTGGCTGTGGGAATGGAAACAAAGAATTATTTAATAATTAATATGTGAATGGATATGGGAAGCAAAGTAGTGAAAAAAGTCAAATATAACTCCAGGGGAACTAGGATGATGGCAGTAGGAACTATGTTAATGTGAACGAATATTACATTGGGAAAGGCTAATTATCTGTAAGGTGAAGCCAGAAAAGAGGGGAGAAAGATGATAAAATAAGGTACTAAGCTGACATTCAGGCCCTCATGATCTGTTCTAGTCAACCTTTTTTTTTTTTTGTTCCACTCCTATTCACCGTGTATAGTTTCTTCTAGTCACATCAAATATCTCAATGACTTTTCATTAAATGTTGTGTATGCTTTTAGTCCTCTAAGCATAGGTATGGGTCATTCTCTTGGCTTTTAAAGAATATATTCCTTCCTCTCACCTGTGCAGTGAATTATACTCATTCTTTAAAGACCAACTTCTTCAAAACTCTATCTCTGTTCTTTCTCCTTTCCCCTCCCTCAATCTACTTCTTGACTGGGAGAATTTATTACTCTCTTAAATGTATACCATAGCATTTTACATACCTCTCCATATGAACAATCACACTTTATTACTCTCCTTTGTTTATATGCCACCCTTCTAAAAACTGTTTAATTCATCTTTTAACATTAGGGGTCTAACAAAGTACGTGGTTCATAACAAGTACTTAACAAAGTATTTGTTGAATTTCTCAACTAAGACCAAGACATACACAAATCAAGTAGTCATCTTTAGAAGTCATAAAAGTAGATAAATGAACTTCTAGAAGTGAAAAATGTGAAGAATTAAGTCTTTAGTGATTTAATATATAAAATTGTGTATGCTAAATGCCATAATGTACTCTAATGTCTGTACCTACAAATCAGTGAAGAAGCATGGTTCCTTAGGTTCATTTGGCTTTCTTCTTGATACATTAACTTACTTAAAGTTCTAAATAGGCAATGGAAATAGAATCTAAAAGTAAGTTTGACTAATAATGGGTAGGCAGTTTCTTTTGGAGGTGACAAAAATGTTCTGAAAGTAAATTTTCTGTGAATATACTTAAAACCAATGAATTGTACACTTTATAGGTGAACTCTGGTATGTGAATTATACACCGATAAAGCAATTAAAGAAAAGTAACTTAGCATTTTAATATACTGATTCTCATGTAGGAGAGAATGGAGTTGAAGTGGAGATTTTCTAACCTGCACATGAGAACTAATCTTTGTTCAGGATCTATTTGTGCAAGGCTGTTTACTTGCAGCTATGGCTTTCAAAGGTTTTTAAACAGAGAACCTCAGGACACTCTCTCAAACCAAATCTTCTGCAGAATCCTAAACATAAAATAGATACAAATCATTCATCAAATGTCTCTAGATTGATCTAGGTTACCAGAGAAAAGTGTTTGAAAACTACTAACTTAGATAATCTCATTTAATTCTCCCAGTAATACTATGAGCCAGGAATTATTAGTCCCATTTTGAAGATGAAGAAACAGACACACAGAAACATAGATTTATTCAAGGTTACCAGAGTAGTAGTAGTAGAGAGTTGAGATTCAAATCCAGGTCAGACTCCAATGTACACCACAGATAAAGAGTAGGGAAAATTACATTTTCCTCAAGTACAATTTATTGCTTCTTTTGTACATGCTTTATAAAAGAAAGTATATTTGTCAATTAGTACATATTAGGGTTTTTTTTTTTTGGTAATACACATAATTTATATATATGGGGTAAAAGGTTATTTTGGCCAGATATATAGTATCTAGAGATCCTTTCTCAATTTCTTGGTGTAAAGGTAAATACTAAGAGAAAAGACTTCTGTAATCCCAAAGATTAATTCTTATACAATATGAGTTCAAAGGAGAATACAATTTGGATAAAAATAGTTACATGGAAAACAGACAAATTAAAAATATAAAATAAAATAACAACGTCAAGATAATAAACAGATTTTTGGTAATTTCAATAAATATCAAGAATAAATAATAAGGGATTATAGAAAACCAAAGGACTATGAATGGAACACAAATTATATCTAGTGAATATAAACTCTGAAAGTCATGAAGTTTTCAAAAATCCCTTTAAAAGGGCTAAGTGAAAAATCTGGTTTTTAAAAAAATTCTAGTGCTTTTCTCTCAATTTCAGAGGTATCAGTGGAAAATCAGCTAGATGTTTTTCACTTTTCAGTACACTACCTCAACATTTATATTAACATCACACACACACACACACACACACACACACTTGGTGACAGCCTATTGGGTTTGAAAAGAACAAAAGGGGGCACTTTTATTTTTATTTTTTAAAAAAATTATTTAAATTCAATTTGTCAACATATAGTATAACACCCAGTGCTCATCTCATCATGAAGAAGGGGGCAATTTTAAAAACTAGCTTGTCCCTTCACTCACAAAAATGGAGAACTCTTAAGAGTCATCTGGGATGTAAAAGTAGTATTTATATTTTGTCTTTTGAAAATCCATTTGGGGGATATTTGTCAGATGACAGCACAGGGCATGAAATGAATTCCTTTCTCCTTTCTATAACTGTGGGGAAGTCTTCCTTCTCTTAACCATTCTTCTTTCCATTCTAGTTACAAACACCACCATTCTGGTGCTCCCTGCTCACTACAATTCTCACTCCTCACCTCAGTCTATGACTGCTTGATGACAAAGTCTAGAGTAGTATTTCTTGGTCTTTCCCTCTTTTTCAAGCCCCAATTTGATCCCCTACCACAAATCAGCAGTGAAAGTAAAGGTAAGAAAGAATTTGAGTTGGGGCACCTGGGTGGCTCAGTCGGTTAAGTGTCCGACTCTTGATGTCAGCTCAGCTCTTAAACTAAGGGCATGAGTTCAAGGCCCATGCTATCCCATGCCCAGCATGGAGCCCACTTAAAAAAAAAAAAAAAGAAGAAAAAGAAAAGCAGAAGGACTAGAATTATACTTCCTTTTACTATTACGAATCTCAATATTCCCTACTTCTCAGAGGGGAGGGAAGGGATGATAAGCCCTTCTCTGTTCAAAGACAGTATTAGAAATATCCCACATGATGAATTAAACATCATTGGGAAGAACATGGATTTATACATCACATTTTATCTACAGGAAAGTATAGCCTAAGCTAAGATCAACTTAGAACTATATATTTAGAATACAACCTATATCTAAGTTGAAGATCATTTATAACCTAGCCTTGCCTGTTTTTTCTTTCTTTTTCACATGTTTAATACCTATCATCTTTTAGTGCTGTATTTGGATATCCCATCCCCAGGATGGGTAACATTTGTACACTGTATTATAATAGTCTGCAGTTGGTCTGTTACTAGAATATAAACTCCTTGTGACTATTTATTTATTACTATATGTCCTGTCCCCTGCAAGGTAACTGGAATTCTCCAAATCTTAACTGCTTTTATGATAAAACAAAATAGTATGTTAACATATTTTCCATTATTTGGGGGTACATGTTGCATTTCATACTGGTGGATCAGAATGGGTTTGGTGTCATAAAAAATTATGTGGTACAAAACCCAGATAATACATTAATTATCTTTGAAGGTGTTCTATAACACAGATGGATGAATATATTTACTCTGACATACTTGTTCAAATGACAGAGTAACTCAGAAATCTTGAATAAAATTCATCCTTATACCTCTACCTCATTTCTATGCAGTGATGGACACTGACTGCATTGTCAGGGTGAGAAATTTGGTTAGGATCTTCAATTTTTATGACAGGCTATCAATCTTACAACTTGATTATGTCATTTTCAAATAGATGCATTTTTCTCTCAACTAAAAACATTGAATTTCTAGCATTTCAGCCCCAAATTAAAATAGGTAACTTTAACTTCTCTGCTATCTAATCCTTACCAAAAGCCCAACAGAAAAAAAAGTAGTAACATATTTAAAGCGCAGACTTTCCACTCTAGATACCAAAATGTTATAAATTGAGACCTTACTACATTGGAAACTCATAAACGTGTCCTAATTAAATTATATATATGTGTGTGTGTGTGTGTGTGTATACATATATATATATTTAATATTTTATTTTAGAGAGGGAGGGAGAGAGTGTGAGCACACGTGAGTGGAGGGAAAGGCAGAGAGAGGGAGGAGAGAGAACCTCAAGCAGACTCCCTGCTGAGCTCAGAGCCAGATGCAAGAGGGTGGGAGCTGGAACCCATGACCCTGAGATCATGACCCTAAGATCATGACATGAGCTGAAATCAAGAGTCAGACACCCAACTGTCACCCAGGTGCCCCTGAATTATCTTTTAATATCACACCCTTGACTTTCATTAAAGTTGTCATATAAAATCTAAGAGTGTAGCTGATATTAATATACTATATCATTACATCACTCAATTTATTCTAGATAAAGCCCAATATGAGCAATGTATTTTGCAACATGATGCTATGGAAAGTTTGCTAGAATAAAAAATAAACTTAAATAAGTAAATAAATAAAAAAAATTTAAGATGGGGGCCTGGCTGGCTAAAGTCATTGGAGCATGTGACTCTTGATCTCTGGGTCATGAGTTCAAGCCCCATAGTGGAAGTAGAGCTTAAATAAAAAATTTAAAAATAGAATAAAAAACAAATTCTCTTTTCTGGTAAGAAGTTCCCCTCCCCCCTCAACTTAATCACATCTCTCTCTCTTTAAAATCTTGGTTGCCTGAAACTACAAAGCCAAATTTAAGAATTATCACTATAGGAGGGGAGGGGCAAGATGGCAGAAGAGTAGGGTCCCCAAATCACCTGTCCCCACCAAATTACCTAGAAAACCTTCAAATTTTCCTGAAAATCTACGAATTCGGCCTGAGAATTAAAGAGAGAACACCTGGAATGCTACAGTGAGAAGAGTTCGCGCTTCTATCAAGGTAGGAAGACGGGGAAAAAGAAATAAAGAAACAAAAGGCCTCCAAGGGGGAGGGGCCCCGCGAGGAGCCGGGCTGAGGCCGGGGCGAGTGTCCCCAGGACAGGAGAGCCCCGTCCTGGAGAAGCAGGAGCTGCACCAACCTGCCTGGGCGGAAAGGGGCCCGCAGGGAGTTGGAGCAGGACCCAGGAGGGTGGGGATGCCCTCGGGCTCCGGGGGACACTAACAGACACCTGCGCCCGGGAGAGTGTGCCGAGCTCCCTAAGGGCTGCAGCGCGCACGGCACCCGGAGCAGCTCGGAGGGGCTCGGGGGGGCTCGGGCGGCGGCTCCGCGGAGGGGGCTGCGGGGTGGGAACGCGAATCCAACAGCGCAGGCCCCGGAGCACAGGGCTCCGGGACACAGCCCAGGATCCGGCCTCCCCCGGGACAGGCAGAGGCCGGGAGGGCCCAGGACAGCGAGGACTCTCCTGCCCCGAGCTGAGCAGATCAGCGGCCCCGCCCCGAGCCTCCAGGCCCTGCAGAGGGCTGCAGAGGGTTACTGCGGGGGCTGACTCCAGGGCTGCAGAGCTGGCCCCGCCACTGCGGTTGTTCCTCCTGGGGCCTCACGGGGTAAACAACCCCCACTGAGCCCTGCACCAGGCAGGGGCAGAGCAGCTCCCCCAAGTGCTAACACCTGAAAATCAGCACAACAGGCCCCTCCCCCAGAAGACCAGCTACACGGACCAGTTCCAGGGGAAGTCAAGGGACTTAAAGTATACAGAATCGGAAGATACTCCCCCGTGGTTTTTTTTTGTTTTTTGTTTTTTTGCTTTTTGATTTGTTTGCTTCCCCCACCCCCCTTTTTTTCCCTTTCTTTCTTTTTCTTTCTCTTTATATTCTTTTTTTCTTTTTTTCTTCCTTTTTTCTCTTTTTTTTTTCTTTCCTTCTTTCTCTCTTTTTCTCCTTTTCCCAATACAACTTGTTTTTGGCCACTCTGCACTGAGCAAAATGACTAGAAGGAAAACCTCACCTCAAAAGAAAGAATCATAAACAGTCCTCTCTTCCACAGAGTTACAAAATCTGGATTACAATTCAATGTCAATTCAGAAAGCCAATTCAGAAAGCACTATTATACAGCTACTGGTGGCTCTAGAAAAAAGCGTAAAGGACTCAAGAGACTTCATGACTGCAGAATTTAGAGCTAATCAGGCAGAAATTAAAAATCAACTGAATGAGATGCAATCCAAACTAGAAGTCCTAACGACGAGGGTTAACGAGGTGGAAGAACGAGTGAGTGACATAGAAGACAAGTTGATGGCAAAGAGGGAAACTGAGGAAAAAAGAGACAATTAAAAGACCATGAGATAGATTAAGGGAAATAAACGACAGCCTGAGGAAGAAGAACCTACGTTTAATTGGGGTTCCCGAGGGCGCCAAAAGGGCCAGAGGGCCAGAATATGTATTGAACAAATCCTAGCTGAAAACTTTCCTAATCTGGGAAGGGAAACAGGCATTCAGATCCAGGAAATAGAGAGATTCCCCCCCTAAAATCAATAAAAACCGTTCAACACCTCAACATTTAATAGTGAAGCCTGCAAATTCCAAAGATAAAGAGAAGATCCTTAAAGCAGCAAGAGACAAGAAATCCCCGACTTTTATGGGGAGGAGTATTAGGGTAACAGCAGACCTCTCCACAGAGACCTGGCAGGCCAGAAAGGGCTGGCAGGATATACTCAGGGTCCTAAATGAGAAGAACATGCAACCAAGAATACTTAATCCAGCAAGGCTCTCATTCAAAATGGAAGGAGAGATAAAGAGCTTTCAAGACAGGCAGAACTGAAAGAATATGTGACCTCCAAACCAGCTCTGCAAGAAATTTTAAGGGGGACTCTTAAAATTCCCCTTTAAGAAGAAGTTCAGTGGAACAATCCACAAAACAAGGACTGAATATATATCATGATGACACTAAACTCGTATCTGTCAATAGTGACTCTGAACGTGAACGGGATTAATGACCCCATCAAAAGGCGCAGGGTTTCAGAATGGATAAAAAAGCAGGACCCATCTATTTGCTGTCTACAAGAGACTCATTTTAGACAGAAGGACACCTACAGCCTGAAAATAAACGGTTGGAGAACCATTTACCATTCGAATGGTCCTCAAAAGAAAGCAGGGGTAGCCATCCTTATATCAGATAAACTAAAATTTACCCCGAAGACTGTAGTGAGAGATGAAGAGGGACACTATATCATACTTAAAGGATCTATCCAACAAGAGGACTTAACAATCCTCAATATATATGCCCCGAATGTGGGAGCTGTCAAATATTTAAATCAATTAATAACCAAAGTGAAGAAATACTTTGATAATAATACACTTATACTTGGTGACTTCAACCTAGCTCTTCGTATACTCAATAGGTCTTCTAAGCATAACATCTCCAAAGAAACGAGAGCTTTAAATGATACACTGGACCAGATGGATTTCACAGATATCTACAGAACTTTACATCCAAACTCAACTGAATACACATTCTTCTCAAGTGCACATGGAACTTTCTCCAGAATAGACCACATACTGGGTCACAAATCAGGTCTGAACCGATACCAAAAGACTGGGATCCTCCCCTGCATATTCTCAGACCATAATGCCTTGAAATTAGAACTAAATCACAACAAGAAGTTTGGAAGGACCTCAAACACGTGGAGGTTGAGGACCATCCTGCTAAAAGACGAAAGGGTCAACCAGGAAATTAAGGAAGAATTAAAAAGATTCATGGAAACTAATGAGAATGAAGATACAACTGTTCAAAATCTTTGGGATGCAGCAAAAGCAGTCCTAAGGGGGAAATACATCCCAATACAAGCATCCATTCAAAAACTGGAAAGAACTCAAATACAAAAGCTAACCTTACACATAAAGGAGCTAGAGAAAAAACAGCAGATAGATCCTACACCCAGCAGAAGAAGAGAGTTAATAAAGATTCGAGCAGAACTCAACGAAATCGAGACCAGAAGAACTGTGGAAGAGATCAACAGAACCAGGAGTTGGTTCTTTGAAAGAATTAATAAGATAGATAAACCATTAGCCAACCTTATTAAAAAGAAGAGAGAGAAGACTCAAATTAATAAAATCATTATGAGAAAGGAGCGATCACTACCAACACCAAGGAAATACAAAAGATTTTAAAAACATATTATGAACAGCTATACGCCAATAAATTAGGCAATCTAGAAGAAATGGACGCATTCCTGGAAAGCCACAAAGTACCCAAACTGTAACTGGAAGAAATAGAAAACCTTAACAGGCCAATAACCAGGGAGGAAATTGAAGCAGTCATCAAAAAAAACCTCCCAAGACACAAGAGTCCAGGGCCAGATGGCTTCCCAGGGGAATTCTATCAAACGTTTAAAGAAGAAACCATACCTATTCTCCTAAAGCTGTTTGGAAAGATAGAAAAAGATGGAGTACTTCCAAATTCGTTCTATGAGGCCAGCATCACCTTAATTCCAAAACCAGACAAAGACCCCACCAAAAAGGAGAATTACAGACCAATATCCCTGATGAACATGGATGCAAAAATTCTCAACAAGATACTGGCCAATAGGATCCAACAGTACATTAAGAAAATTATTCATCTAGACCAAGTATGATTTATCCCCGGGACACAAGGCTGGTTCAACACTCGTAAACAATCAATGTGATTCATCATATCAGCAAGAGAAAAACCAAGAACCATATGATCCTCTCATTAGATGCAGAGAAAGCATTTGACAAAATACAGCATCCATTTCTGATCAAAACTCTTCAGAGTGTAGGGATAGAGGGAACATTCCTCGACATCTTAAAAGCCATCTATGAAAAGCCCACAGCAAATATCATTCTCAATGGGGAAGCACTGGGAGCCTTTCCCCTAAGATCAGGAACAAGACAGGGATGTCCACTCTCACCACTGCTATTCAACATAGTACTGGCAGTCCTAGCCTCAGCAATCAGACAACAAAAAGACATTAAAGGCATTCAAATTGGCAAAGAAGAAGTCAAACTCTCCCTCTTCGCCGATGACATGATACTCTACATAGAAAACCCAAAAGTCTCCACCCCAAGATTGCTAGAACTCATACAGCAATTTGGTGACGTGGCAGGATACAAAATCAATGCCCAGAAGTCAGTGTCATTTCTATAGACTAACAATGAGACTGAAGAAAGAAAAATTAAGGAGTCAATCCCATTTACAATTGCACCCAAAAGCATAAGATACCTAGGAATAAACCTCACCAAAGACGTAAAGGATCTATACCCTCAAAACTATAGAATACTTCTGAAAGAAATTGAGGAAGACACAAAGAGATGGAAAAATATTCCATGCTCATGGATTGGCTGAATTAATATTGTGAAAATATCAATGTTACCCAGGGCAATGTACACGTTTAATGCAATCCCTATCAAAATACCATGGACTTTCTTCAGAGAGTTGGAACAAATCATCTTAAGATTTGTGTGGAATCAGAAAAGACCCCGAATAGCCAGGGGAATTTTAAAAAAGAAAACCATAGCTGGGGGCATCACAATGCCAGATTTCAGGTTGTACTACAAAGCTGTGGTCATCAAGACAGTGTGGTACTGGCACAAAAACAGACACATAGATCAATGGAACAGAATAGAGAACCCAGAAGTGGACCCTGAACTTTATGGTCAACTAATATTCGACAAAGGAGGAAAGACTATCCACTGGAAGAAAGACAGTCTCTTCAATAAATGGTGCTGGGAAAATTAGACATCCACATGCAGAAGAATGAAACTAGACCACTCTCTTGCACCATACACAAAGATAAACTCAAAATGGATGAAAGATCTAAATGTGAGACAAGATTCCATCAAAATCCTAGAGGAGAACACAGGCAACACCCTTTTTGAACCCCGCCACAGTAACTTCTTGCAAGATACATCCACAAAGGCAAAAGAAACAAAAGCAAAAATGAACTATTGGGACTTCATCAAGATAAGAAGCTTTTGCACAGCAAAGGATACAGTCAACAAAACTAAAGGACAACCTACCGAATGGGAGAAGATATTTGCAAACAACGTATCAGATAAAGGGCTAGTTTCCAAGATCTATAAAGAACTTATTACACTCAACACCAAAGAAACAAACAATCCAATCATGAAATGGGCAAAAGACATGAAGAGAAATCTCACAGAGGAAGACATAGACATGGCCAACATGCACATGAGAAAATGCTCTGCAACACTTGCCATCAGGGAAATACAAATCAAAACCACAATGAGATACCACCTCACACCAGTGAGAATGGGGAACATTAACAAGGCAGGATACCACAAATGTGGAAGAGGATGTAGAGAAAAGGGAACCCTCTTGCACTGTTGGTGGGAATGTGAACTGGTGCAGCCACTCTGGAAAACTGTGTGGAGGTTCCTCAAACAGTTAAAAATATACCTGCCCTACGACCCGGCAATTGCACTGTTGGGGATTTACCCCAAAGATACAGATGCAGTGAAACACTGGGACACCTGCACCCCAATGTTTATAGCAGCAATGGCCACAATAGCCAAACTGTGGAAGGAGCCTTGGTGTCCATCGAAAGATGAATGGATCAAGAAGATGTGGTCCATGTATACAGTGGAATATTCTTCAGCCATTAGAAACGACAAATACCCACCATTTGCTTCAACGTGGATGGAACTGGAGGGTATTATGCTGAGTGAAGTCAGTCGGATAAAGACAAACATTGTATGTTCTCATTCATTTGGGGAATATAAATAATAGTGAAAGGGAATATAAGGGAAGGGAGAAGAAATGTGTGGGAAATATCAGAAAGGGAGACAGAACATGAAGACTCCTAACTCTGGGAAACGAACTAGGGGTGGTGGAAGGGGAGGAGGGCGGGGTGGGGGTGAGTGGGTGATGGGCACTGAGGGGGGCACTTGACGGGATGAATACTGGGTGTTATTCTGTATGTTGGTAAATTGAACACCAATAAAAAATTAGTTTATTAAAAAAAAAACAAAAAACAAATGACTGTGGAAAACAAGAGCCAGAGGACAGAGAAGTTCTTTAAGGGTTATGTTTGATTTTGACTTTCATTAATTATTCTCTTTGGCTGTTCCATGTACTGTTATCATAACCTACCTCAAATTTTGTAGAACTAGGTGAGGTATAAATAAATAAAATGTGAGAAGTTTATGAAAAAAAATAAGGAATGCAAGTCGTCTCCTTTTACTCCTTATCTCAATTTGCTTCTACTCTCTGCATTTATTCTTCTGTATATTCCTGTAAGGGAAAAATTTTTATAAAATTCTCCTGGGCTTACCTCTTCATATATTACACAGCATATCCTGTTTCTTGCTACTCTAGGTCTCTTTCAACGTGAAGCCAAAAAACTCACATTATTAAAATTAATCTTGGCTTTCTCAATCAATGGCTTAGGCAAAAATGTTTTTGTTTTGTTACTTTTTATCTTATTGAAGTATAACTTGACAATATAACTGATGTAATACAAAATTTATTAAGTTTTAACATACATACACCCATAAAATCATGAACACGATCCAGATAGTGAACCTATCATTCATTATCCAGTAAAGTTTCCTCGTTGTAATGCCTCCCTTTTGGCCCTCCAACACTCTTCTCCAGGTTACCAGGCAAGCACTGATATGCATTTTGTCACTATAGATTAGCTTGCATTTTTATGAAATTTATGTAAATGCAATCATAGATGATGTACTCTTCTTTAATGTGGCTTCTTTCACTCAGTGTATTTGAGATTCATCCATATTCTTTCAATAATACCTTCCTTCTTATTGCCAAATAGTATTCCATTTTATGGAAATACTAGGATTTATTTACACAATTCAGCTCTTGGTGGACATTGAGTTGTTTCCAATTTTTGGTTATTATAATGAAGTTGCTGTGAATATATGTGTACAATAAACATAGACTATCATTTGTCTTGTGTAACTACCTAGGAATGGCATGGCTGGACCAATGACTGGTTTCTGTTTGACATTTTAAGAAACCAAGAAACTATTTTCCAAAGTGGAATACCATTTTATATTTCATGATTGATTGATTTTTAAATTTTATACATTAAAAAAAAAAGACTATTTATTTGACAGAGAGAAAGAGCACACAAGTAGGAGGAGCAGCAGGCAGAGAAACAGGGAGAAGCAGGCTTCTCACTGAGCTAAGAGCCAGATGTGGGGCTTGATCCTAGAACTCTGGGATCATGACCCAAGCTGAAGACAGATGCTTAACTGATTGAGCCACCCAGGCACCCCTTTTTAGACATTTTAAATACACGTGTAGAGATGTCTCGTGGTTTTGCTTCCATTTTTCTACTGATTATTGATGTTGAACTTGTCATCTAGATATCTTTTTCAGATAAGTCTCTGTTTAAGTCTTTTTGCCCTTTTAATTAGGTTATTTTCTTATCAAATGTTCTGAGAAGTCTTTATTTCTTTGAATTTAACCTTTATAATTGGGTCTCAATGACAATCCTTCATCACTGCAAAAGCAGATGGCAGAGAAGTGAGAGCAAAGAACTAGAGAAAGGTAATTTCACACTTTTTATTTTTTGAGATGTGGAAAGACTCCCGAAATTCATAGTGAGAAGTTAAAGGATATTCCACTCATTTGAGAGCTATCTTTGGTCATAATAAAAAAAAACCCTTCAAGTTCTGATAGTGACTAACCTTATTTGGGTAAGAAGAGTTAAAATACAATGATAGCTTATCCACTGGGTCTTTCTATTACAGAATATATTGTCCCCCTGCCTTGAAAAGACACCAAAGTTATATGAACATTTACTTGATATATATATATATATATATATATATATATATAGAGAGAGAGAGAGAGAGAGAGAGAGAGAGAGAGAGAGATAATTTAAAATACAGCCAAAGAAATGTTCTGATTTCTAGTACAGTAAAATTTCTTCCCTAATGTGATAGGGGAGTAGTGACCAGTTAATCAAAGTCAGTTACTGTAAAGAATGACAAAAAAAAAACCCCTCATGTGTTGTGTGTGTGTATATACATATATTCTGAATACTGTCTTTTAACTTAAGACCTAAAATATACAATTGTCTGTCAATCTTGATATACAATTGTCTGTCAATCTTGATGTGGGTTCAACACCTCTTCTTTGAGTAGAGGTTTCACTGAATTTTTTATTCTTTCCTGCACAAAGCACACCTATAAGGGATCACCTATAATTTCCAGTTTTAGTTTCTTTGAAGTGGAACCAAAAAACTTCTAGACATCCGCAAAGCAATTTTAGTATTTTTCAAGATTTTCCAATTTTTAGTTAAGTTTTTCCTTTTTTAGCCAGTACTAATTTAAACAATAGTTAAATCACAATCTTCAGTAAATCTAAGGTGTATAACCTAGTTTTAAAGAAACAATCCTTCTTTCTTCTCATATAATTGGCATAAATAGACTGGAATCAAACATAAATAACTCTTAGGTAAACAAAAAATTCAATCTGTGAAGCATCCTAGCTGCCAGTTGTTAGCATGTCATAATGTGGCCAGCAGCTGCTATGTTTTATAGAAGGAATAAAAGGCATCGGTTAATTTTGTCTATTGACTGGTGGAAATCAATAGAGTTTTTATTTTTAAAGCTTATCTTCCCGTAGAAAAGAGAAGTTGAGCCAAAGAAATATAAGTACCCCAGAGGAGATGCTATAGTTAAAAGGCAGCATTGCTACCAAGGGCTGAGCCTTATTCAGAATATAGACCTAAGGCAGTACATCTGCTTGATCTATGTCTTTAGCTCTAATTCAGTACCCCTGAACTTTCTCCACAAGAAGCAGCAAAACAAAAATGAGAATTCAGCACCAATGAAGCTTCAATCCATAATAGTTTATTAACAGCTTGTTTTTTGCTGGATGTATTCAGATGAAGTGTTCAGATGTTAGAGATCTTCCTTTCAGGTGGGAGCATTAAGGGAAAGAACGCATCTTGCTATTTCTCTCATCTACTAAGACTTTTTTTTTTTTTAAGATTTTATTTATTCATCCA
Source organism: Canis lupus baileyi (assembly GCF_048164855.1). NCBI lineage: Eukaryota > Metazoa > Chordata > Mammalia > Carnivora > Canidae > Canis > Canis lupus. Next base: position 11,494,958 of record NC_132846.1, on the reverse strand, counting down.
TGAGAAACACAGAAAGAGAGAGGCAGAGACAGAGGCAGAGGGAGAAGCAGGATCCACGCAGGGAGCCTGATGCAGAACTTGATCCCGGCACCACGAGATCACGCCCTGAGCCAAAGGCAGATGCCCAACCGCTGAGCCACCCAGGTGTCCCATCATCTACTATGACTTACACATAGGTGTCTTTTCATTTTCTTAGGTATCTTCTAAAGAATACTTAATTCAGTTTGACTATGCAGGTGAGGTAACAAGAACTGAAATAAATTGTGTCTATAAAATTACTTCATCCCAGGAGCCATTTCCCAACAACCAGCAAGTGGTAAAGCCATACTTGTGTCAGAAATGAAAGAATAGCTAAAGAAGAGATTTAAAAGGTATGGAATACTCAAAACAAATGAGAATTCAACAATTCACTCTTTTAATCTATTAAACTAAAGTTAAAATCTAAAATCCTTGAATATTAATATAGGTAATAATATTTGCCAAAGTTGTTGCAAATTGATGCACTATTTCTAGCTTTCCACCAAAATACTGATTGACAGATAACTGTCATGACTTCTAAAGAAATTACTTCCTTTTAGTACTCTGTTTTAGAAAATAATCTAAGGAAATGTAAAAAAGCAGCTATGATCTAAACTTCTCAAAAGAAAAATTTGCAAAACTGCAATGAGGATGAATACCCAGAGAAATGTTCTAAGATCTCTGCATGAAAAGTCATAATATTCTTGCCAATAGTAATAAAAAATATTTACCACTTAGGTGATTAAAAGTTTACAAAGAAGTGAGGCTCAAATAGTTAACAAATTCTGGTGAAAAGAGCAAGAGACCACATAGAAAAGTACTTAATGTTAGTATTAACATTATAGCCAGAGGTACGTGGCATAGAATAGTCATAGTACAAATAACCAAGCCACTTAAAAGTAAATATTATAAGGTTGAAAATTTAATTATTATAAAAACTTTAAGAAGAAATTTTATAACTAGCAGTAATAAGCAATAATGGGAATAGAAGAATTTATATGCTAACTCTGACAAGAAATAATAACTTAAAAGAGTTGGCCAACATTACAAAGGACTTGTCATAAAAACATTTAAAATTTTCTATACTAAAAGAATTTATATCAGAATGTTTCTTAAGAGTATGCAGCTTATTAAATACAAGTATAGACTGACATGTAAATATTTATGATAAATATGCTCCTTAATCAATGATATTTAAAGATGTTCTGATGTTGACTGGGGTTTCTTAGAATGACTAAGTGAGGAACAGTATATCCTGTAGAGGACATCATTTTCCTTCTGCAAGTGATTTTATAGTATGGTTTCTTTAAATCAGACCCCGTTGAAGGGTGTTTTCCTTGAGTTACAGCAAAAAATTATCCCCAAAATGTGTAGCTTTTATATAAAGTCACTTAACACACTGAATGCCAAATTAGTTTGAACTTCTTTTATAAAGAGAGCCAAATGACCAGTTCTTAGAGCAGAAATATATGTGTCATGCATGGTAGCATGTTAAAGTCAGATAGATGGCCTCTATTACCACAAAATATTTTGAAAAACTCATAAAATCATTAGGGTAAAATTACAAACAAACATTATGAAGCATTTATACTAAATTTTGCCTTTAAACACCATTTTTCACCTAAACAGCAGTAATAGCTATCTTTCAACACCACACTTATGTCCAGAACTCAGCCATCACTCACACTCCTCAATTATCCATTTAAAACGTAAATCAGATGTCACTAATCTCCAATGACTTCCCATCATATTTAAGTTGCTATTTCTCTTGATCCCATAGTCTATCACTTTTCCCCTCCTCACCATAATCACTATTAGTCTTCTTTTACATACTTAAACATACCAACCTTGTTTCTTGTCTTAAGGCCTTTGCACTTTTTAGTTCCTCTGATGGAATGCCTGGCCCTGAGATTTTTATTAAGTCGCTCCTTGTGATTTAGGTCTCATCTCAAACATCACATTAAAGGTGATTTCTCTAACTACCTATTCCTAACCACTTAGAGTAGCCCTCTCAGCTGCTCTCCATCACCTCATATCACCCTGTTTTTTGTTTTCACATCACCTAAATGACTGAAATTATCTTGGTTTCTAATTTGGGTACTTTGTTTATTGTTACTACAATATTAGCTCCAAGAGAATAGAGAACTTGTCTTATTTCGCACAAAACTTCCAGGGCCTAGCACAACACAAAATAAACATGACTGAATAAACATGACTGAATAAATCAATTACTTTAGGTAGAATTTTTTCACACCATAAGCTCTGACCTAGAGTATATTCATATAAGTCTGTAGCAAGATAATTTTGTGAAGTTTTATGAATAGGATGAAACTGTGTGCTTTCTATAGGTACAATAATAGTTACTTTGGGTTACACAAGTCAGGTTTGGTGGTAGGAGCTGAGCTTGGCATTTTCCTGGTTTTAGAACTATGAGACCTGGGGTCAGAAAATAAAATATAAGAATCAATAAACTTTACTAATGAAATACATAAGCAAAAAACCCTAAAGTCACAGAAAATCCATAGAACAGCTTAAATCTTCAAGCCCATATAGGACTATTAACTATCATAGCTTAGAATTTGTTTTTACTTCTTGTCTATTTATTTGCATGTAGCACCTAGCACCCTGCCTGGCACACAGCAAGTACTCAAAAAATGTTTAATGGATCATAAGTTCCTCAGTATATAATTACAGTTTAACAGATATAAACTAGAACTTATATTTTGTCTTGATGCAATAAATTTTTAAAAACTTTTTATATTAGATTCATTCTTCACCTTGTAAGCAAAGCCTGTCTTTCCTACTGAAGGAAATTCTCAGTATAGCTCTCTGTTGTATTTCACCTGGTTATATACATTATGTCCACAGGAGACAGTGACCTCAGGTGTTTACAGACCTGAGCAGCCTTTTCCCATTTTATAAAGATGCTACATATGGAAGGGAAAATATCATCAGCAGAGTCATCTATAAACAGCACAATTATCTATTCCTGTAGGTACATGAAAATAGCAAATATCAATCAATACTGAGAAGTGGAACAAAAGAAATTATGCATGTTTAAATTCCATGCTGCACAATGTCTATTATCCATTTGTACTGGCTCCTTCTTATTCTCTATAGCTCTTTAGATCATTAAAAAAGAAAAACATGTTTAAGTCCCCTTTCCATAAATCCAAGCTGTTATCAACATCCTTGAATTTGGAACAAGCATATTTAACTTTTTCACATTGCTTTTTGAAATGTAACATATCACATGGAAAGTAGGGGTCGGTAATAATGATGTCCTAGTGTATGGTCAATCTGTCACTGAAATTCAGCTCCATGTCCAGAGAATAAGCGACAGTAGAATACTGAAGGATTAATTAAGTCAAGGTGACTTATTATGAACAAAGTAATAAGATAATAGAACTATGATAACAACATATAGAAAATACAACCTATTTTTTTCAAAATCACAGTACAACAGGAGATGGAAGCTTTAATGCTAAAAGACTCATCTAAAAACTAAGAGTTAATGGATATTTTAGATAGTACTATAGTAAAAGGAGTGTCTAAATCTATATTCCTGATGGTTTGTTAGACACAAGTCTACTGTTAACAGAGTAGTAAATGCAGAGATAGTTATTGAGGCAATAATAGGCAATATAATAGAAATACCAGAGATTATAACTTCTATTTACTGAACATGTGACCTTGGCAAACCATTATTCTTTCTGGATTCTTAAGCTTTCTCATTTGCAAAAAATGAAGATAATAATGTTGCCTTTGGTAATTATATTTCATAATGTTATATTGAGGCCTCAACGAGAGAATGAATATGAAATTATCTTAAGTATAAAACCCTACATAAGTAGAATACATAAATACTGTAGGGAGGGGGTTAAATTTACCTTTATATGTTCTAAAACAGCAGTGGCAACATTTGTATGGAGATCAATAAGTCTTTTTTTTTCAAGGAGTTCTGGCAAAGAACTACAAGTACCAAAAAATTGAAAATTAACCATTAAATTTTCTAAGAAAATGACACAGACCTTAATAAAACACAGCTGAGTGTTTCCTCTGAGGAAACTTAGAACAGTAAAAAAGTTACAAGATGACAAATTAAACTGTCAACCGAATTTAACCTCTAGGTTTTACTCTATACAGTATTCACTACTTTATTTTATTTTATTTTATTTTTTTTATTCACTACTTTAATACAGGTTAAATGCTTCTTGTTTTAAAGTAATCTGTCTCTTAAATATCATTATTCCACCATTTCACTTTCTGATTCCAAAATCTGGAGGTTCAGAACATAATCAGATTAATGGAAATATGATTTTACTTATATATCTAAAACACATTTCTTCTCTCCTTGATAGCATTTCATAAGTATCAGAAAGAAATTGTGCTTAACCTTTAGTTAATAAAATAATAGCAATGATAAAATAAATAATAACTTGTATTATTACCACCAATACTATCTTCTTGGTAAATATATCCCCATTATACAATTTTAACTAGTTAAAGAAGTAAATGATCTGCTGTATGAAGGTAATTTAACTCAGTTTGAACAAGTTAAAAACAGTTTAGTTTTTTTTTTTTTTTAAGGTCTATACTATTACCTACTATTTCTTATTATTAAAAACTTTAGCCAAGTTTTTAACGTTCAAAATAAATCTTATCAATAATCAATAAAGGCTTAAAGAGCATATATTGCTTACTTACCTAACTGCTGATGTTAGCTTAGCAGTATTGTCAGAAAGCATACTTATGGCTCCTTCATCTTCCCCTTCTAGTCCCTGAGGAGGAAAAAAAGATCTCAGAAGCATAAAAATCAATATACTCCTAAGATCACTGATAAACACTAAGATTTAGGTCACCCAGAGTAACAAATCTTTTTCCTGTAAGGAACGAGCCTATCCATTTTTGACAGTTACAGAAAAGTTCTGGTCACCACCAGTCTAGTAAGTTGGATGATGATGGACCAGCAGGTATTTTCAGATAAAGAAATAGGTCCAGAGACTTGCCACAGCTCATGTAGTAATAAATAGTAGAGCTGAACTCTGAGGTTAGGTCAAAGTGTAGTAGAATGAGCAGCACTGGAAAAGATATCTCTAAAATAAAGCCACATTATCTATTTTTTTCAGATCATAAATTCAGAATTTTTAAGTTGTGCTCTTTAGGTTTCTTTTTAAAAAAGATCTTTTATCTAAGTTGAGAATACTTTTGTTATTAAAGCAACGAATGGTTTCAAATTTTCATGAGAAAACAAAGTAAAGCTTTTTCTCTCCAGATATCCTTCTGCTTCCCTGTAGATCTAAGAAAGCAAACGGAATCTTACCATAATGCTCTTAAGTCGTTTAACCTCATCTTCCTGTGCTCTGTAAGATTCCAGTTCTTGCTGAACTGATTCTGCAACTTCTGGGAATGGACTGAAATAGTATTGAAAACAAGAGGAACTGTGAGTATGATATTAAAATATTGATTTTTGTGTGAATTCTGAAAAACATCCAATGAGGATTTATTTTTATTGTAAATGTACCTATCTGGATTGGAATATATTTAATATATGACACAGCATATTTAGCATAAAAAATATACATATCCTTGGATATCTACTTATAAATACTATTTCTTTAAAATGCATGTAATTCTTATACAACTAAGCAAATTTAAATTTATTTCTATTATTTTCATTAACCATATCACATTTTTCTTTACCTATACACTGTTAGAAAAAAAGTAAAATATTAAAGTGACTGAAAAACAAAAAAGAGAAGGCATGGTATATGAAACATCAATTAAATATTACTACCCAAATTAATACGACTGTCACATGGTTCATATAATTACAAAGATGGCATTTAAAAAATATTTCATGCAAGTAATTGTGAGAAAAATCTTTTAATTCTGTAAGCTTAATATCTTATAGTAAAAGTAGAATATAGGCCACTTTTGTTGGTCTAACGCCTGATGTCTTCCTCCAGGCAAGTGTGGTTTAGCAGTAATTTCCATAGACTTCAGACACAAGTGATCTGCAAACACTGATAGCTTTGGTAGAAAAAATTTCACAGGGCACTAATCTTGAATAATTCTAAATAAATGTACATTGACCATAAAAGGGTTCCTAACATAAGTATTTTTCATTTATAGCTGTAGAGGCCAGAAGCTTTTCTTCCTTTAAGAAATGAAAGGTCCTGAGGTCCTGTCTGAGCAGCAATTAAACAGAAACCCTTGCCCTGAGACTTGATAACACTTGATTAATGACAGCACATACTATCCAGTAGAGACTGAGAGAACAGGACCAGCAATTAAAAAGAAATCCTTGCCCTGAGACTTGATAACACTTGATTAATGACAGCACATACTATCCAGTAGAGACTGAGAGAAATGACAGAAGACCCTGAGAGGATTTTGAGGAACATGGTCCAGTTTTACATAACCACCACAGGCACAAACCTCAGCTTCCGCAGCCCCTATGCTGGCAGAACAGAGCACTGAACCTATTGAAACGTGCTGGTTGAACCAGATGTTCCTGAAATCTCCAGTATCTTCAGGTCTCAGGGCTAACAGACAATAACTGCTTATATTTACGGAGTATTTACTGTATGCCAAACACAATGCTAAGAATGTGTCTCTGTTCTCATATATAATCTAACCACTGTCTTGGTGAGGTACACACTATTATTAATTAGGACCAGAGCCTTTTGGGATCTTCTAAAATTGGGATTTATTCTTGCTTTTAACGATGATAACCGGATGACTTTGGGAAAGTTACTTTGTTATATTATTTCACTTCATCTTCATCACAACCTTCTGAAATAGGGCAAGAGGTAGAATTATCATCCCTAAATTTTACCGATGAGGAAACTGAAGTTCAGAGAGGTTTAAGTTACTTGTTTTACTCTACACTATCTGCCAGTGTCTTTGTGCCCACATTACTATTACTATAGTTCTAGAATATTGTAGTACGATATGTGAGTGAGAGTTATTCAGGGCTATTCTTACTTACAAACAAAAAATTAAAGTCCTTAATATTCAACTGACTTTTTAGATTGTTCCTAAATATACACATTAAAAAGTTCATATCTTCCAGATTTGAATGAAGACTTTTATAAAGCTTTTTACTATTAGAAAATCTAAATCTTAAAATTAATTTTAAAATATACTGCATCCTCTATAAATAATGTAAATGTAACTTCTTGTACTTTGCCATTATGTAAAAGAGCATAGACTATGAAATTCCAAGGAGAAAATTATTTAAAACAAATTACAGGGGCAGCCTGGGTGGCTCAGCGGTTTAGCGCCTGCCTTCAGCCCAGGGTGTGATCCTGGGGATCCTGGATCAAGTCCCACGTCAGGCTCCCTGCATGGAGCCTGCTTCTCCCTCTGCCTCTCTCTCTTTCTCACTATGTCTCTCATGAATAAATAAAATTTAAAAAAAAAAAAAAAAACAAAAAAAAAACAAATTACAACAGTACCCAAATTGCCAGTCAGAAAGAGGAAAATAATTTTTCTCTACAGAGAAAATAAAATTCCTTGTTATAAGCAATGTGACTTTCCAATGTTAAAAAAAATAGTTATAAAAAAACCGACAAAACACACAAAAAACCCAGCTGGTTGAATCACGTCTATATCTTACTTCTCTTTAAACATAAATGAGGCCAAAAAGAACAGCCCTATCAAGGACTTGGTCACATACATAGGTACAGTAATACCTGAAATACTCAAAATTATAATAATAAATAACATTGTATTTCCATAATTGCTGATGAGCAGCATTCTTTTTCTAAGAATGATTTTTTCCGGCTTGTTCAGAATGGTTTGTTTAGCCATAATGACCACTAGATCACGTTTTTTTTTTTTTTTTTAAACAATTACTGAGCCCATGAAGTATGCTAAACTTTAAGGGACATAGCAATACATGGGATCTGTATATCTGCCTATAAAAAAATCACACAACAAATTAGTATTTCTAATGTACTTTAAATAAATGTTTTTCAGGATTAGGTATTCTCTCTCCACAGATATCTAAAACTGGGTTTGTATGAAGGCAAACATGGAACAGAGAGGGAAGATTACATTTCAATGTTTCTCTATCACAAATATCTATTTTAGTGAAAGGCAGAAATGGTTTTGTAGAGGGTCAATGGGGACAGCAAAAAAATTTAGAAAGACTATCTCTAAAATCTACAAAATCATATAGTATGAGTTTACTGAAAAGAGAAGTGGTCCCAAAAAACAACCAACAAGAAACAACCTAGGAATCAGGGAGAAATAGATATATCCCTATGGACTATTTAATTATAGCCCCTACTCATTGTGTGGATGAACCACCATGATCTTTTTTATTTACTTCATCAATTTCATTAAGTCAGATGTCATCTTCATTTCCCTATAAGGGGTGAATCTTTCACTTACTGATGTTTTTCTTACTTACCTTCCTTTATGCTTCTGCCAAAATTTATCAACTGGAGTTAAATCATAAGATTTTTTGTTTTTTCTTTTTGGTCTAGCACCAGCTGGAGAATTTTCTACTCCTGAAGATTCTTCCAAATTAACTCTGTTTAAGTGGAAATCCTAAGAAAAAGTAATCTTTTTTTAAAGTAAGATTTCAAGAATGATAATATTTCCTACAACAAGGAAAATAACACAGATTCTTACTGCCCTTTCTAATAATTCTAAGGACAAAATATACATCTGAAATTTAAAGACCTCCTTCCAATGTTTCATCACACACAAATGTACTTTTAATATTTATGTATTTTAATTAAAGTAGTAGATGCAAATGATTAAAACTTCAAAAAATATATAAAAATCATGTTAACGTTCTTGTGTATCCTTCTAGAAAAATATTTTTGCAAGTGCCAGCATACACATATCCTTTTAATTTTACTTTAAAGAACTGGATTACATTATGTATTTTTGTACTTTTTTTCAATAATGTATTTTAGAGCTCTTTCTCTACCTGTATATGTACATCTACTTCATCTTTATCATAGTTATACAGTAGTCCAACATTTAGACATATCCATTTATTTAACCAGGCCTTTTGATGTTTACCAGGTTCCAGTAACAAACATAATCATAAATATAGTATTTTTATTTTTAATTTTTTTAGAGAGGGAGAGAGAGAGAGAAAGAAACAGAAGAGGGCAAGGGGAGAAGGAGGGGAAGAAAGAGGATCTCCACTGAGTGTGGAGCCCAATGCAGGACTCGATCTGACAACCTGAGATCATGACCTGACCCAAAATCAAGAGTCGGACACTTACTGAAACACCCATGTACCCCTTAAATATAATTTTAAAACTCTTAGGGAGTCTTAACATTCTGATCTGTTAACTGATGGTTTGCATTTAAAAAAAATTACAATAGAAGCTACAATAATAATAGCACTCCCTTTTATATAATTTCTAAGAGGTAGTCGGAGCATTATAAGCTTTTCTGCCTAGAACTAATTTTATTCATGTGAGGCTTAATTTTTTTGCCCTTTCTCAGAAAACAAACACACAAAAACCAGAATAAAAGTATTTTTTTAATCCTTCCTTCTTGCCGTAGACCTGGGGGGTTTCCTCATGTAATAGTATTTTATGGTTCAACTCTACTCTGAAGAATAGTGAGCTAAAGACAAAATATGGCTATATTATTAATTTTTAACTAATAATTAAACTTCTAGGACCTAGCAGATTAAGTGTACTTAATAGAACTTAATCTCCTTTTGATGAAACTAGGTCAACAATACTGAGTCTAGTACATTAGACCATACATACCCTGCAACTTATCCTTTAAAACTACTGTGTTTATTTCCTTGCTATTTTCTCTTATGACACAAAACATGAGTGTGAAATACACAGATGTCCAATCGCCATAGTTGATGAAGAAGTTGACAAAGAGTATATAATGTTATATTTCAGCCTGTTAATACTATGTTTTTCCTGACTCTTCGTATCATCATAGGATACATACATCAGTAACCTTACTTAATTCTTCTTACTTTCCCATCCCCATACTGTAACCTTAGTTTGTACAACAGCTCACTCAAATAGGAAGGAAACACAATAGATATTAACAGCTAAATATGAGAAATCTTGCTTTAAAAATTAACAAAAAAAAAAGATACTGGTAGTTAAGTAGTTGAGCCTTATTAACCAGAATTTCTAGTAAAGTACTATTTCATGGTGATGATACAGCTCATTCAAAATACAAGTAACATTAACAAAACTACTGGTTGAAAAATAAGAGCACACTATTACTGAAGTACTGATGAAACACTTAAAAGAAAATACAAAATGATAAAGGAATAAAAAATGGTAAGAATTTTGAGAAATAACATAAAAGTGGAAAGAACACTTCCATTGTTTGCATAACAGCCAGGCAAATAAGGAAAATTTTAGTCTTGAAAACTGGGAAATTAGAACATTCTGTGCTGTACTTAGCCATGTTAAAGAAAGTGAACATTTTATAGACAAATAAAAGACAACAGAATTAGTTTTAACATGATAGAGTCTAACCTGTTCTTACTAATACTCATACTTTCTTTCTTGACTTAGAGACTAGACAATGGTGTCCCAAATCATAAGATATAAGTAAATCCCACTGAGAAGTGCTAAAAACATGGATAAGTCTTCAGTAGTCTTAGTCTCCTTTTACAAGTTAAAGCAGACCAGTCAACCCAAATAGAGCTAATGAGAAAATTACGTTTGGGTGATATAGGTGACAACCATTTATAGCAAAGATTTATATTCACATGGAAAAAAAGCAAAGTATATTTTGGTAAAGAACTGAGCCAAATCCAATTAAGTCTCTAGATCAGTTTATAGAAAATACTGAGGATAGAGAACCATGTCAAATTGTCTCTCACAAGAATACAATCAACCAAATGTAGAAATGAAGGAAATTCTTTAGAAAACCAATCCAATTCCTTCAACTAAAAAATGGCAATAAAAAAGGAGTAGAAAGAGGAACTGTTGTAAACTGAAAGCTTAAAGATATATCAACCAATGCAATGTATGGATACTGTTTGGATCTCTATTTGAACAAACCAACTGTATAGATGTGTCTTTGAAACAATTAGGAAATGCTGAATATAGAGATAACAATAGATATTACCAAAGAATAATTGTTAATTTTGTTGTTATGATAATAAAATTACAGTACTTTTTTGTTGTTGTTGCTGTTTAGATAAATGCTGAAATATTTATGCTTAGATCATATAATGCCCAGGATAAGATGCATATTGCCTGGGAAACGGAGTGATGCACATGGGGGTTCATTATAGTATTGTATGGGTGTGTTTTTATATGAAATATTCCCTAATAAAAGTCTTAAAACTTTATTCGTGACACTGAAACAGGATTTAAAACATAACCCACAATTGTTTGCCTCTTGGCATAGTGATTGTGAAAGCACATGTTGAGATGGGATCTCATTACCCTTACTTTGGGAGTGACTATGATAAGTCCTCCTTGCCCATCCACATTGGACAATAAATAAGAAATACTGTGATTACAATATTTACAGGTTAATTTACAGATTAGTAAGTACCAAATAATACATACAGCAATGAATACGGAAATACTGAAACAATACCATTTTTAAATAAATGAATGAAATCAAGGATTTTTTTTTTTGAATTTTACATAGTCTACATACACACCTTTAGTAGGAACTTTTCATGAACAACTTTGATTTAAGTGACTAAGTTTACATTACACTTTTGACTTTAAAGCAAATGCCTGAAACTAGAGCAACATAGTGCTATCCAAGAGGTTTTGTAAAGACTACAGAATCAACAAAGCATCCATCTTCAAACATGAAACTCTGAACTACATCCATTATACTGCAGTCATATACCTTTTAAAAAAAATGAGTGCTTCTTAAAATGCTTTTCTAATAACCTTTTAAAAATATGTATTTGGAAACCACTTCCTTTTTTCATCTTAAGTGGCAAAAAACCACTTTTATATATTAATATAAATTGTGATTTAATGTTTCAAATAATAAGAGTCAGTAGCAGAGAACCAAACACACAAAAAGGATACCTAAGATATGAAAAACCAAGTCTAACTAAAGAACAAGATACTCAGATGAAATAATGCCCATCCCTTTGCTAATGGTAACTACCCATGGCAGATGAACAATCAAAACCACCCCTCCCATAACCAAGGTATAATAAAAGGAGTCATGACTTTCTAATTATCAGTTCTGCTTCTTATATCCCAGTAAAAGGAAAATGGCACTGCCAAGTTTTTCACCAGAAGAATGTATTTCTCACATTAAATGACAAGAATCTTTCCCAGCACACAGGGAAGCTATATGAATTTTCAGTTGCTTCCATAATCTAAAATATAAATACTATCAGCATTCAAGATTTTCAGGCAAAGTTATTTAGTATAAAAAGCAAGCTCCAATTACAAGTTAACATTTCCTATCTAGAACTTTTACTCCATCTTGTGGAGATAAAGGGTATAATTATTAAGAATTTAAAAAACTAAACCAACTTCAAAAGTAGCAGTTTTAACAACAAAAAAAATGACATGATAACAATTTATGATATCCCAGTTATAGTTTTTCCACATCTAGAAACTACATTAAAATTAACAGGAATTACTATATGATCCAGTAATTATGCTACAGGGTATTTATATTTACCCAAAGAATATGAAAACACTAATTTGAAAGGATATATATACCCCTATGTTTATTGCAGCATTATTTACAGTAGTCAAATGATAAAAGCAGCCCAACTGTCCAATGAATGGATATGGGTGCCTGGGTGGTTCAGTCAGTTCAACATCTGACTCCTGATCTCAGCTCAGGTCCTTATTTCGGAGTCATGGGATTGAGCCCTGCAGTGGGCTCTCCACTGAGCTAGGAGACTGCTTGAAATTCTGTCTCTCCCTTTGCTCCTCCTCCTGCTTGTGCACACATGTGCGTGCACACTCTCGCTCTCTCTGAAATAAACCTTTAAAAAATATATAGATGAATGGATAAAGATGTGGCATATATATATATATTATATATATATATATATAACAGAACATTATTCAGGCATATAAAAGATTGAAATCTTGCCATTTGCAACAATACGGATAGATCTAGAGAGTGCAATACTGAGCAAAATACGTCAGTCAGGAAAAGACAAATACCATATGATTCCACCCATACATGGAATTCAAGAAACAAAACAAACGAACAAAGGAAAAAATGAGACATACCAAAAGAGATTCTTAACTATATAGAACAAAGAGATGGTTACTAGAGCTGAGGTGAGTGAGACAATGGTTTAAATAGGTGAAGGGAATTAAGAGTACACTTATCTTGATAAGCACTGAGTAATATACAGTATTGTTAAGTCACTATATTGTACACCTGAAACTATAACACTGTTAAGTATTCTGGAATATACTTAATTTAAAATTTTTTAAAATTAAAAAATGAAATTAATGAACAGGAATAAGTCAATATAGATTGTGTAGTTTTTCTTGACTACTCTCTTTAAAGAGACTATTTTTATAAGACCTAAATATTCTGATAATAATGCTGTGAAAAGATTGCCTAAAGCTAAGAACCTAGCCTATGAAAGTTAGCTAGAGATGTGCATTGCTCTATTATTTATAACAAAAACTTATTATTATTTATTTATTATTTATAAAACCAACACTAGTCTAACCTCCATGCAACAGGGATTAACATCTGCTTCGTTCACCAGGTATCCCAGTCTGGTATAGAGCAGGCACTTAAAAAATATTTATTGAGCTACATTTTTGGAGACATATGGTTGCCAATTTTTAATTCTGTGAACTGAAGAGCAGAACCAAAAAAACCCTACCACTTATTTTTACCACCTTGTAGTTTTATTTATTTAAAAGATTTATTTATATTTATTTCAGAGAGAGCCTGATCGGAGGGACAGGGGGAGAGCAGCAGACTTGGTACTAAGCACTGAGCTCACCTCGGGGCTTGATCTCTTGACCCTGTCATCATGACCTGAGCTGAAACCAAGAGTTGAATGATTAACCAACTGAGCCACCCAGGCACCCTAACCTTGTATTTCTAAGAGGATTATTTTAACACTAAAGAATATGAAATAAAAAATCAGTAACTTATGTATCTCACAAAAAGCACACACACACAATTAGTTAAAAAGTAGTTCAAAAAAACCTCATTTCATAGCCCTTAGTATTCTCATTTCACTTTGGAATAGTGAAGACATCAAAGTATTAGCCTTTTCTGGTTTGGGGAAATCTCTGCCCTAAGCTATGTTTCTCAAATTTTTCTTCCAACAAATGGGGAATAAGAGCATATTCCTTCGTGGTGCAACTACTTATATAAATATCTTACCTCCAGTGCTTAAAGCATCAAATAATTTCATTAGAAAAGGAATTAGAAAGATCAAAGTACCTCAATGCTCTACACAGCCTCCACATATAACCAGAAGTGAAGAGATGACTCCTGATTTGTCTCACCCCTCATTCCCACCCAAAAGCTAGAACCCCATCAACCAAAACTAATTTGAGATTATGAAAACCATCTCATCATGCCATCTTTATATGACTCCCTATACCACCTCCTTTAAATCCCATCTCTTATTAACAAATTCCTAAAACTCATCTGTCATTACCCTTTAGAACTCCTATTCAGTCAACAGCAAAATCTCCTATTCTGAACATCTAAACTTCCACCGTACTTTCTTGCTATAATAATTGAACTCCAATTGGCTGGACCCAGGATTTAAGATAGCTGCCTTCCTTCCTACTTCCAGGCTCTAACTTGTCTTCTTCCCTAAAATAACTCAAGCTTTGAAACTCCTGTCATCAGCCTATATTAACAGCAGTTTTCACTCAGGCAATTTTGCCCCTCTTCATAGACATTTTGATTGTCACAACTGAGACAGTGCTACTGGCATCTAGATAGAGGGTAGAGACCAAAGATGCTGCTAAACATCCCACAATGCACAGGACAGCCCTGCACAACAAAAACATTATTGGGCCCAAAATGTCAATGCCAAGGTTGAGAAATCCTGGTCTATAGTGATCCTGATCATTAATACCTCCTACAGATTTACACAATCTCATTGCCTGCATCAACTTTTTCTTTTGATCATTCCCACTGATACACAAACATGATATAATTTCTCTCATTTAAGAATTTCTCGACCTCACATTCCCCTCCAGCAATTACCACTTTTCTCAACTGTCCTAGACAGCAAAAACTCTTCTAGAGTTTGCCTATATTCTCTGTCTCCTTTCAATCTCTCTTAAATCCACTTCTGTGTTCTGTCCTTATACTATGAAAGCTGCTCTTACCAAAGTTACTAAAAACCTTGATGTTGCCACATGCATTGGTGACTTCTCAGTCCTCCGCATTTGTTCAATCTAATTCCTACATTTTCTCTGAGAACAGTTAATTCACTGGCTTACAAAACCAACACAGATCTAGTTCTCATATCTCACTACTGGCTGCTTCTTTCTACATTATATTGTTAGTTCCTACTCATCACCCCAACTTCTAAATGTTGAAATGCCTCAGAGTTCAGTTCTTGGATCTCTTCTCTATCTATATTCATCCCCTTGGTGATCTCATTTTATCTCTTGGCTTTAAATACCATCTATAAATGGACTACTCCTAAATTTATGTGTTGAGACCAGGTATATTTCCTGAACTCCAGACTCATTTATACATACATACATACATACACCTATCTATCTATCATCTATCTATCTATCTATCTATCTATCTATCTATCTATCTATCTATCTATCTGATATCTACTTGAATATTTTAATAGGCATCTCACATTTAACATGTTTAATACTCAACATCTGACCTTCCCCTCAAAATTTCTCCTTCTATGTCTCTATCTCAATAAATGACGTCTGTCCATTTGCAAAGGCCAAAACTCTGGACTCATCTTTGACTCCTTTCTTTCTCTTAGTTTCACATTCAATTCATCAATGAATCCTATGCTCTGCATTTCATAGATTATCACAACTCTCATCATTTCCATCCTGTTGTAAGCCACCATCCTGCTAAGATAATTGCAACAGCCTCCTATTGGTCTCTTGACTCAACCTATGCCTCTCAAGAAGTCTGTTTTCAACAGTGCAGCGAGAGTGATACTCTTAAAATGTGTATCAGATGTCACTCCTTTACTCAAAACTGCATTGGCTCCCCATTTCCCTCAAACTGGAAGTCAGTATCCTTATAATATCCTATAATGTCCTATGCTATACTGCTTCCCATAGCCTATTTAACTTCGTCTCCTGCTATATTCCCCTTGCCTTACTTTGCTCTGGCCATCTTGGCTCTTTTGCTATCTTTTAAATCTATTAAGCATCTTTCTGCCTAGAATGCTGTTCTCTCTCCCATTTAGCTCTGTAATTCACTACCTTACCTCCTTTAGTCCTTTCCTCAATGTCTTTTTTCAGTGAGGTCTTCCTATTTTAAATACAATCCTATTCACCATTACCTGCATTATTTTCCTCCAGAGTATTTTCCACCTTCGAAAATGTCATATATTTTATTTTAGTTATTGTCTGTCTCCCCTATCATAATGTAAGCTCCAGGAAGAAATTAATATTTTCATTGCTTTATTGCTAAAACCAGGGTCTAAGATGTTTGGTCAGACAGCAGGCTCTCCAGTACTGGCTGAATTCTTCCTCAGACTCTTACTTGACCTCCTAAAACTAGCTTCCATGTTCCATTACTCAGGGTTTAATTCAGTAGCCCCTTCAATTCTTCTTGTCCTCTCAAATGAATCAGAGTTGCCTACTATTTCATTGACACTCATTCTTGAGTCTAAAATGACACAGGACTCCAGAATACAAAAGGGTGTAGAACTGCCAATTTTCATTAGTAATCCTGAAATCTGATTTAAAAATATATCTTACAGCTACAATTTGGGTTTTAAAGAAAAACAAACAAACAAACAAAAAATCATCTATCATATGTTTTTCACTTCCTTTCCATATGACATTTCAGGCACTCTTTGCAATAATGATATCATTATATACTATAAACCCTAGAGGCCTGGGCTAGAAGTTAGTAAATTAGAGTGCTAAGTCTTGACAGAGCCAATAATTTGGGTTCAAATCATTTAATTTCTGTGTTAAATTTTTTCTATCAAATGGGGACTATTCTGGCTTTATTACAGAGTGCCTGGTACAGAATTTAATTGTGTACAGATTTTCTTCCCATTGCCTTTAAAGACTGGGGCTATTCTGTTTATCTGTGTATATAGCATGCTATCCACAATATTTAGTAGATGAATATATACATAAATATAAATATAGATTTTAGTTTTAAGCATGATTTTATATATGTGGAAAATATACAGTATAAATAAAAAATACTATTTACTTTTATTATAAAATGAGCTTAACTGATTCCCAGGAAAAATGGAAATTATAGCTTTCCTCCCCATGGAGAAACATATTTATTTACTTCCTCAGCATGGCAAAAAAAAGTAAAAAATTACTTCATATGAAAAAACTTTTAAGTCACTCACTGCACTGAGGGGTACCTGGTGGCTCAGTCAGTTAAGTGTCTGATTCTTGGTTTGGGCTCAGGTCATGATCTCAGGGTCATGAGACTGAATCTGCTTAAGATTCTCTCCCTTCCCTCCTCCCCACTCCCTATCTCCTTCTTGTGCTCTCTCCAAAAAAAAAAAAAAAAAAGCCACTAACTCATTTTCCTTCATTCCTTTTTCTCTCCAACACTGCCAATAATACAAATTATTCGTATACTTTAAAGATCATAAATTTAGAACTTTAACCTTCAATGCTTCACTATTCTTCAGCATCCACACCCAGTGATACCAAATTCCATCACTTTTTTAATATTTCTCAGCTCCACCCTTCTCACCTGTGATTCTGTAGCCATGACATTAATTTTATATTAAAAGGACCATTAAACACTACTACATTTTACTAAAAAGTGGTATATTGAGCCTCTTACCAGTACATCATGCACCAAGGCTTGATATGTCCACGTATGGTGTAAAGGAGTTGCCAAATCTATGTTTCTGTCAACAAGGACTAATAAAGGCCTTTGGAAGCTGTAAATATATTTAAAAAAATTATGTAATTCTTGATAACAGTTTATATATCTCAATTTTTCTAAAACTTCCTGTTTTCTAAAACTTTCTGGTTTTATAATTTTGACATGAACAATAAGTATGCTAATATTGACGTTCCATAATAGTTTACTTTAAGAAAACTTTTTTAGTATAGCCAGTCAAGTAAAGTAATGCTTCGGACTACTTAAGTCTGTGTATATGCTAGATTATAAGTCCTGAGGAACTATCTTAAAGGAAAAAAAATCTGTGCAAGTACTGTTTCTACAGAATAATTTTTATAGCTATCGAAGTAAGAATAAGTTGCTTCTACTTAGATTTGTATTTCACATTTTTGGAAAAAAGGAATAGCTATTATCAGTTTTAGGGAAAACTATTAAGTAGAATCTGATGATAAATGTACACAAATGTTTGATAGTTTCATAAATTACAAATCACAACTTTTTTCTGTAAACAAAAATTCAAAAAGTAGACTCTAGAGAAGAGCTTCATGAAACTGTACCCCATTATAATATATATAACTAAAACATTAAGCCACAGTGGTGCCTAATCATGTAAATATTCACTTACTAAATACTTCATATGTTGTTTACTGCATTATTACAACTAAGATGTAAAACAGACTATACTTTAAGCAAAGTGAGGCACGAAGTCATCTGGTTGCCACCGTGTCTCCAAAAGTTGTAAAGGTCTGGTTTGGCAATACTGTATCAAGAGTATACATCAATTTGCAAAAGATACTGTTACCTGGTTATATTAACTATTCATATTTTCTCCTGCAAGAGATCTCTGACCATTTTAGTAACTCATTACACAGCACTGATTATAAATACACTGCACTGATGATAAAACTCTGTGATAAATAAGTAGGAGGTACACCCTTTCTACCTACTATCATTTATTACTCCAGAGCTAGGTAAAAGGCAAGGAAAGATAGCCTGTGGTAAAGTTTCTTACTTCAGCACTACTGGATATGGGGCTGGATAATTCCTCATTTTGGGGGCTTGTCCTGTGCACTGTAGGACATTTAGCTGCATCCTATAATGCAGCCCCCTAAATTCTAGTAGCATCTACCCAGTTGTGATAACCAAACAAAACATGACTGCAGACATTACCAAATTCTTATTGAGGATCATTAACTTAAACTAGATTCAAATGTCTAAAAGAGTCCAACAAAGTTGCTGATCCCTAATTAATTTAGAGATGCAACCAACAAATTAAAAAGACAACTGTACTATAACATAAGTAAGTTTTTAGAAATTATCCAAATAAAACAGAGTCTTTATATTGGTTTGAAAGCTTTTATGAGAGCACTATAGAAAGGGAACTGTCAAGTAAGAGATGCAATAGTGGGTGCTTCTGTTGAAAAAAAAATCAGGTGAGAATTTGCTGTTTCTGTTCTCCTTAGAGAAACGTTTTGAAGAAGATTTAAGACCAGCAATGAAATAAAAGAGTTTAATGTGGGGCTGAGACAGAACAAACTGAAACATAATGTTAGTGTTAACTCCCAATTGTAAAAATAACACAGAAGACAGGAGAAGCCACCTAAAGTCACTTGAAATAAGTCTATGGAAAGTTGCCACAGAATTATTATCCCTGAGGGGGCAGTTATAGTAAGTATCTGTTTATTTTTATAGGCTTTATTTATTAATTCACTTAAAACTGGGGGTAGGGATTAATTTTCCAAAATATTGCCTATCTCCTTTGAAATAATTCTCAGCCATTTGTGTGGAGTTTTTTTCTACTTCTTCACCCCAATACTGTATATTTTTTTAAATAAGCATTTCAATGTAAAAATGGAAACTAGTTGTTAGGTAGAAATAGACATAAGCATCACAAGTTTTTCACTTACTTTTGTCATTAACAAGAGGCTTAATGAAAATTGAAATAAAAGGGCTACTGACCTCCAAAACCATATAAACAGAAAAATCTCTCCTACAGATGACAAAAATGGAAAACAATTTCACAGGGCTTGACCTCATAACCCTGAGATCATGACCTGAGCTGTGATCAAGAGTTGAATGCTTCACTGACTAAGCCACGCAGGTGCCCTCAAAACAAAAATTTCTAACAGAAGGTAAATTAATTAAATAATTCATTTATATTTCAAGAACAAACTGAGTCAAAACCCTGATAAAACATAATACCTGAATTGGCCAGCTCCAAGTGTGTCACCTGTAAAAAGACTGTTCCTTGCATCTCTTAGATTTTCTCGAAGTTTCTTATCTAGTTTCTGAAAAATCAAATTTGATAATAACCCTTAAAGAAAAATTTCACAGAACCTTATATAGGATAATAAAACGTGTTATTATGAACACTGAGAACATAATGTGTTCTTAGTTTCATAAGTAAAAAACTTGCAACTTCTTTACAAAATAACAGATCTAAAATCTAAATATTTTAGTTTTTTTACTATTTCATATCATTATAACTTGGACTTGAAAAGATCAATACCTTTTCTATTGTGACTCAGGCCTGATTTCACTAACAATCACTTTTCACTGACTATTTTTATATTAGGTACAGGAACGATTTGCAGTAATGAGCCACTTTCTTACCCAATCATGACTCTGTTTTACAAAGAATGTCTCTATCTACTGACAGATCCAAGAGGCTCCAGAACAGAAATGGGATATGTGAAAGAAAGCAGCCCTCCATCAGTCAATGATTCATTTCAGCTAATAAAATTAAAAAATGTTAGTGTATCTTCCATCTTTCCATACTACTTGATCTTTCCTATTTTTTCTAATTTCTCTATTTACTCTTTAATCTTTAAAGCAAATTTTTGAATGCTCAATTTATATTGAATATTTTACTCCAATATAGTGGAAGAGCAAATGGCTTCATTTTAAAGTTACGATTGTCAAAAAAAAATAAAGTTATGATTGTCAATAAACATTTACTAAATGAAGTTAAATATAAAATGACCTGGGGGATCAAATAAGTATAAAAACTACTTGGAGAAACAAGGCAGAAAGAAAATATACATTTTAGTAAAAAAGAAACAGAGCTGGAATAGCATGTTGGAGTAAATCATTTTTCTCCACCCCATAACACTATACAATGATTACTTCTTATTTTTGGTGTAATCTCAATGTTGTAAAAAAGATTTGCCTTTGGTACTTAATATATGGCCCATAGCAATCATATACTTCATATTAACAAAAAGACTTGAGGTACTTACGGAAAACATTGATACAATGTTATTTGTCATCAATGGATATCTGTATGAACTTACCACTGCTACCATTTCCGCTGCTGTTCCTCTTGAACATCTGATTATAGGAACAGCACCTATTTTAACAGTAGATGTTAGCAATGATTTTTAGCTTTCAATAACGGAAAAGAATGAAAAGAGCTTAATTTAGAAGCAAACTTCTAAAGGTAGTACTATTCTTGATTTTACAAATTAACAATGAAGGAATATAGTCTTGTTAAAAAAATAACTTAAAAGATAAAACATATCTTCCATTAATATGAAAGGTTCTAAAAGGTGGCCTCAGCTCATTACTGAATCAGCTCATTAGACCTCTTAATTTCTCTTTGTTTATTACTCCAAGTTTTATCAAAGGCTGAAATCTTAAAATGATAGAAAAAAATCCAATTGCATTGAATATCTCAGAAAACAAACTGAGAATACTGTAATCTTAACATGCTGAAACTGCTGCATTTTAGATTCTAAACAAAACGTTCAGTCAACTGCAAAAAATTGTAGAATATTAGCAAGTTTTATAAAACTGCTTTCTTCCAATGGCAAGTTATACATGCTTGTCATAAAAACTCTAAATAATGTTAGAAATGTATAAAGTTAACCCTTTGGTTCCAGCACCCTAAAATAAAATAATCCCCCTTGAGAATTAGATATGGATATTTTCAGATTATTTTTTACATGTAGTTTTAAATACATGTATTTGTGAAGAGTACAAAAAATAGGATAAATTTTGTTCTTAAATTTGCCTTTTTCACTTAATCTCTGGTTGACATCCTTCTATGTCAGATGGGCAGTAATTTCAATTACTCTTGAAAAAATCACTTTCTGATATTCTATAAGAAAGCTTGCTTTAACACTTCCATGGTCTTTTATACTTATCTTTTTCAATCTACCTTTACCTTGAAAATATAACTATCGTTAAGGAAAAATAACCTTAATGTTCACAAAAACCCTTGCATTCAGTGAAATCTTGGAGAATATGTAGGATGGCAAAATAGAAAGGTTAATTATGTCAGTTTAATGACTAAAAATTGCATATACATGTGCTTTGTTTAAAACAACAGCAATAACAACCCCACTTGAAGGTACTAAAAATATTTGAAAGTGCAGAAAGTGCAGGAGGGTAAAATTTTGAAAGAAAAGATATATTTAAAAATTAAGATACATTTTTAACTAGCTTTTCTCTTGAGAGTACTTTCTAGTTTGCAAGGCACAGAAAAGAAAGAGCTCAAGCAGAAAACAGAAGAATCCAAGCCTGGCATTCAGGGCAGGATTTTTTAAAGGAGAAAATCACAAGGGAGGCCCAAACCTTGCATGCAAATTCTCCTCAAACTTCTGACTGTGGGGCAGCCCAAGTGGCTCAGCAGTTTAGTGCCACCTTGGGCCCAGGGCGTGATCCTGGAGACCCAGGATTGAGTCCTACGTTGGCCTTCCTGCATGAAGCCTGCTTCTCCCTCTGCCTTTGTCTCTGCCTCTCTCTTTCTCTCTCTCTGTGTCTCTCATGAATGAATAAATTTAAAAAAAAATCTTAAAAAAAAAAAAAAAAAACTTCTGACTGTATCCTAAACTATTCATGGTATCTCCCTTCTCAATTTTCTCATTTGTGAAATAAAGAGAAACTTTAAAAATTTAGTGTAAGGATCACTTTAAATGGGGTTTTCAGTGTCTGCAAAATTAAAATTGCAATTAGAAGGTTTCTAAAGAGATCTACTAGTAAGAAACCATAAAAATCACACAATAGATACTGAACACAAAGTAGCTCTAAGTAAATTTAGATGTACCAAAAAAAGGTTTAAAATTCTGAGTACAGTGGATTAATAGTATACTAAATTTAGTGTTTTCTGGAACCTTGGGAGTGTGCCTTAACAGTTATATTTATCTCTATATACTTAAAAGTGTATTTGAAATTCTTCCTAATAGAATATTAAACATTTTGAGAAATAACCAGAAAGATTTGAGGACCTACCCAGTGTAACAAAAAAGCAGAAGAGGCTGTCAACAATAGTGTCCATAACAGTTTCCATCTCTGTGTCTGTGATATCTGGTCTGTTAATGGCTAAAATAACATAAAGAGAAAAAACTTACCAAACTCTACGTCTTGATAACATTTGTAATACTCAAAAAGTAAAATTTTTTATGTTACACCTTTAAGTGAATAAATATCCATTAAAAATTATACCTCAAAAAAACTGCACAGCATTTCAGTATCTGTAGTACTGAACAGTATCAAAATCATAGTAGTGCTAAGAAAACAAATCTGCCATAAAAAGTATACAAAATTTTTGCCAGAGCAAGTAAAAAATATCATATTCCATACTTTCATTCACAAACACTAGATGGCCTCAAGAAACTACTGAACTTCTTACCCAAGTACTGCCAGAAAGGACAATGCCAATCAATTATTATAAGACCAGTGTCCCATATCATTTTTCTTGTATTGTAGTTAAGTTATATGAATTTCTTTTCTGATTACTATACTGTACCTAAGTGAGTTCCAAACTTCAGTGGGTATAAGAATCACTTTAGAAATATGAAAGAGAAAAGTTTGTCCAGAATAAAAATTCAAGATTCTTAGCCTTTTCCTCTCAGGGATTCAATTCAATAGATCTGGATAATTCTAAGAAATCTGCAATTCTGATTAGCACCACAGATGACTCTTAGAGCTACATTAACAAAAACAAAAACACTGCTGTGAAGACTATACTTGACAAAGATATTGCTTTACTCCTCTCTCAGCTCTTACAATACTTATGCTTAGTATTTGACGAGTAGATGCTCAATAAACATTTGTTAAAAGATCAGACTAAAATATCTATATTTTTAATTTCCCAACACTCTGAATTTGGAAACAAACATAAAATTCAATATAACTTGTGATTATTATGAGAGGAAAACAGATTCCAGCCGTATATATCAAAGTGTTTAAAGAAAGTATGGGCCATCCAGAGAGCATAAAATAATAAGGAATTCAACCAGGCAATACAGAATCTGGATGAGGGAGGGTGCTGCTACTTGATGTTGCAGATTCAAATCAGAAGACAGAAATGGCTAAAAGATACAATGTGAATCATGTAAATTCAAGGGACACCAAACAAGGGAAATACTCAGCTCATTTTGTTAATCAATGGTACAGGTAAAATCCAAATGGAAGCCTTTAGCCCTTAGGTCCCTCCTACACCCTGGTCTCACACCTCTAAATCAGAACTAACCCAAAGGGTCAAAAAATTGTCCATCAATAACCTCAACTCACTTATGTTAACAACTTGGTTTGAGATAGTAGCCTGACTTTGGGAAGATAAAATCTGCTTCCTTTAAAAGGATAAATAAATTTCCAATCCATGAAAAGTAGGTGATATAAATAAAACCCACAATAATAACATGTTTGGGCTAATCTGCTTAAGATTATCAGTTAAAATACTTGTGATATTTGAGAGGATTTGGCACATAATTACATAATGGTTAAGAGCACTGTGTCTGAAGTGGGTTTAGTAATCCGGTTCTACCATTTCCTTATCAAGTTACTCAGTATCTAGTTCCTTGGTTACTTCATCTGGAAAACGTAAATAGTAATAGTAATACCATCTACTTCACAAAGTTACCTATGAGTAAATGAACTTACACTGTAAAGTGCTTATAGAACAATTTATAATTATTATAAATAGACTATTGAGAATCTGGGCAATTAACCATACAACTATACTTTAAAATTAATAAATTTATACTTTAAATTTAATAATTAATTTCAGATCTGTGATTCTTCGAGAAGTATAAAAAATTAATTATATAAGTACTGAATGTAATGAATTTAGACTCACTATAAATTTATTTTTAAATATTTAAATTTTTGGGCAGATTTTGTTTATTAGATTTATAAATTTGCCTGGTCTCATATTTAAAGTACTTAAAAATGAACATACTGAATTTACAAATGCAACTTAAACTGTTAAAGAAAATTCAGCAAACGAAGTTTGCTAATTAAACTTGTTAATTGGGAATGACTTGAATCCAGTCTGCTCAATCTGAGTTAATTGACCAAAGAAAAAGTTAAGATGCTTAGTTGTTTATTGTTGTTATTGTTGTTTTAATGGAACATCTCATAAAATTTCATGTTATCCTTACACAGGGGCCATGCTAGTATCTGTATTGTTCTAATTTGACTATATGTACTGCTTAAGCACGAGGTGCTTTGTTTTTATACAACCCGATTTATAAATAATTTAACAATTGATAAGTTTAGCTTAAAGGCTTAAGGAAAAAAAAAGGCTTAAGGAAAAATAAAAGGCTTAAGGAAAACTAGGTTTTAAACATGTAATTTAAATACTTAAGTAGCTAATTAATTAAAAATTAATTGTAAATGGACTTCTGTAAATAACAACTATTATCAAAAATTTCTGACAGGGCAATTCAGCAAACGCTTAAGAGTTTTTAGGGATGTTGTTCAATTTCTAAAAGACAGCATGTTACAGAGCTCAAGAAAACAAAAATTGATTATCCCTTCTCCCATGCAGCTTAACATCTGGCCCAGTATTTCATAATAGGGTACCACTGACATTTTGGGCAGAACAATTTTCCGTTATGAGCATGTTTTACACACTGCAGAACATCTAGCATCCCTAGTCCCTGCTCACTGAATTCTAGTAGCAGCCCAACTTAATTTAACAACCAAAAACATCCTTATACATTTCCAAATGCCCCTTTATGGGGCCATACTCTCCACTTAGGAACCAATGAAATTCTAGTCAGCCCCAAACATCTCAATCCTTAAGTAACAAATTAATGATTATTTCAATGAACTGGCTAATCATATCTACTATAGTCTGCATTTTTCTTTAAAATATCCAACATAATCAATGGACATAACATTTCAGTTAAGCAAGATGAGTAACTTTTATTAGAGACCTGCTACATAATACTGTGTCTAGAGTCAACAATACTATATTGTACATTTAAAAAGATTAAGGGACAAAAAAAAGTGCAAAAAAAGCAACATAGATAATAAAATGGGGTCTGGGTATTTTATCTGTGTGTGTGTGTGTGTGTGTGTGTGAGTACGCATGTGTGTCTATTAGTTTTAATCTACATCTGGGAATCAGTTTACCAAAATTTTGAATACAAACTCCAAACGTGGTTAGATAGCATTTGATTAATATCAATATTCAATCCACTAGTACTTGAACAGGGTATAAGAATCAAGGGAATCTAACAACCTGTATTTGAGAATGGCACCTATACTTCATTCTCTAATAGTGCTGTAATAGCTGTTGACTCCTTGACAAATAGCAATATTAGTCAACCTTTTCGGAGTACTTATTATGTGCCAGAAAGGCATTTTACATACACTAATCCATTTAATTTCCACAAAAACTATTATGAGGTAGATAGTATCACTATCCTCACTTTACAGATGAGGAAACTAATGCAGAGAAGCAGAGTAAGTTAATCTTGTCCAAGAGTCAAACTACTAGAAGATTCATTGAATCCTACTACTAAAATACTATTTTACTTGCCATGAAAGAACCACTTATGCAAGCTGCTATGTGGTACATATAAGGTCAGAGAATTGGTACTTCATCAAGCTTACAAAACAACTTTATTACATCTTGCTTATCTGTGACAGAATTCAGTCTAAGGTTTGTTTTGTGTGCTTTAAAAAATCTTGTAGAGTTCTATTGCTGTAAACAAACTGCCTTTTGATTGTACTAAACATGCTATTTTTCTTTTAATATAGTACATCATTCATTTTGTTAACAAATGATAATATTCCTGTTTTACATACCACGATATGAAACAAGCTCCTTATTTTGATTACACAATACAAACATATCATCTTCCAAAGTAATAAAATTGAGATACTGATCAAAAACCTAGAAACAAAGGAAAAGGTTTACAAGTCAATTTTACAATACATTTTTTAAGTAGACTCCATGCCCAATATACAGCTTGAACTTATGACCCTGAATTCAAGAGTCACATTCTCTACGAACTGAGCCAGTCAGGTGTCCCAATTTTACAATACTGAAAGCATATTTAGTTTGATTTAGTCAACCAATGGTAAAAATGGAAATTATAATTATATTCAATAACTAAAAATTACACTATGTACCAGATTGCCTCAGGTAAGAATGAGGAGTTAATACTAAAAAGGAATATAAACAAGCTTTTGGGCAATAAATTATCAAGAAGGGGAGTAATATTTTCAGAAAACAAAATTTAAGATATAAAAATTTGTTGAAAAATTGTGGTTAAAGAAAGAAAAAAAAAGAAAAACTGTGGTTGGGATGAGAATGTATATCAGTTTTGAAGAAAAAAAAATCACAATTTTTATATTCATTTTAATCACACTTCCTAAGAAAGCCATAGTAACTATTTTTCTACCATGAATACTTATAAGGGGGAAAAAAGCTACACTAGTTCTTTAGAAGTACAAATCAGAGGAAAAAATTTTTTAAAAATCCCTAAAATAGACTGAATTTATTTAAACAAACACAACTATTTGCATTACTTATGTAAAATTAATGATAAACTTTGAAAAGAACAATACATATAGTTGCTTAGTCTTTTATTTGTCCTATATCATTCTCTAGAATTTCACGTCTTGTTCAAATTCAAGAAGCACAGGGCACATGTAGGATTATAACTAAGAATAAACTTACAGACTTATTTATACTAACCTGAATCTATCTAAAAAGTAACTGTGATGTAGAACTGCTGGCCTGCTGTAAGTTCCTTCTTTGTTATAATACGCAATATAACTTCTTTGGATTCTCTCTTCTAAGTAAGATCTGAAGATAGTGTGGTGACTATAGTGATTATATGTAAATAAAATAATATCAATATATTTTTAGCATAATTTATAACAACACAACTGTCAAACTATTTTTGAGTCAAGCTAAAAAGATTATACAAGTCCTAGCCTAAAACAAAGACCAATGCAGTGTTTTATTTTTATCTTTCAAATTCATTGAATAATAGGTACCTTCAATTTGGTTTATTTTGCCTACTCCATATTGTAATAATTTGCATTATTAGAACTTTTTCTAAAAACATTGAGTCTAAATATTTCTTAGGTTGATCTGGTCCTCTGTAAATTAGGCATCTAAGTCAATTAACAGGTTTCAGAATATACTAAATTTTACATTAACAAAATGTCATCAGTCAACCAAAATCTCTTACCTTGGCTACTTGTGTTACTGCACTGGCAGCTAATGCTGCATTTGCAATATCTTCCAGTTTACTTCTTGAAATAGCAGAAATAAAATTTAAATAATATGATTCATAGAGTTGATTTCGCAGATCCTATAAATATAATGAATACTTCATTCTTATGGGCAAGTATAAAGGATGACCACAAATGAAAATCTTTTAGATAACTGTAAAAGAGAGATTTTGGAGGATAATATATGTATTTAAAAGATGGATTATGCAAAAGGCAATCAAAAAATATCCCAAGAGAAAAAAGTCATGAAGAAACCTTGGTTACTTGGTTGCCAGAAATAATGGACCTATATATTAATAAAGTTATGATCTATATTATCAATAAAATTCTATTAATTACAAAATCACATAAAACTGCTTGAAAGAGTATATCTGGATTTTCCTTAAAAATATCCAGAAATGGTTCTCTCTCAAATAGTAAAATGCTTATTATATTTTGCAGATACTATTTTCTACAGCTCCGGTCATAGAATAATACAACATACTTCCTTCGCTGTTCAGACATAATTCCAATGACCAATTCCAGAAGCATTAGTTCTCAATCATGCAAAAGTAGTATAATTTAAAGTTATGCTAATTCTTAAATCCAGTTTACTTATCTTCTTAAACCCTAGGCAAATAGAATCTAAATAACCAGACAAGCATACCTTGGATATACTGAGGATTCAATTCCAAACCCCACAATAAAGCAAACATAATAAAGTGAGTCAAAATAATCTTTTGGTTTCCTGGTGCCTATGAAAATTATGTTCACTCAATTCTGCAGTCTATTAAGTGTGCAATAGCATTATGTCTAAAAAAACAGTATATACCTTAATGAAAAAGTACTACTAAAAAATGCTAACCATCATCCAAGCTTTCAGCAAGTTATTACTGCTCACAGATCACCATAACAAACATAATGATAATGAAAAAGTTTGAAACAATGTGATAATTACCAAAATATGACACAGAAACACAAACTAAGCAAATGTTATTGGAAAAACAACACTGACAGACTTGATAGATGCAGGGTTGCCACAGACATTTAATTTCCAGAAAGTACAATACTTGTAAGCTCAATAAAATAAGGTATGCCTCTATTTCTTTGAACCTAAGATAGTGTTGATTGAAAGAGGTACCATTATGTAACACCAAGAAAGAATTAATGTGGCCAATAAAATTCTGTAACACATCATCAATTTTAAGATACATCTGGTATTAGAGATCTTTAGGTGTGAAAAACTGAGGGTTTGGAGCTTGTGTGAGGAAGGCTGCTGAGCAGAGTAGTGGTTTAAGAAACGTTAGGGGATTGGTTAAAGGATAAAGAATTGAGGGGGCGCCTGGGTGGCTCAGTTGGTTGAGCATCTGCTTTCCTCTCAGGTCATGATCCCAGAGTCCTGGGATCAAGTCCTGCATTGGGCTCCCTGCTCAGCGGGGAGTCTGCTTCTCCCTCTCCCACTCCCCCTGCTTGTACTCTGTCATAAATAAAATCTTAAAAAAAAAAAAAAGGATAAAGGATTGAGAATTAAGGGGAATGAAAAAATAAGTATGTTGAATATATTGGGAGTCATGTTTCTTACTGTCAGATTTGTAGAGGGAAAAAGAGAAAAACTAGGATGAACCTATATTTCTGAAATGAAACAGTTTTGGATATTTACTATATGTCTTTTTACCTAGAGAGATAAAGATTTCTAGAGTTGAATATCGATATAAAAGTGTGTGTGTGTATATACATATATATTTATATACACACACATACACACACGCATATATATATGTATGTATTTCCTAGTTCTGTCCATTAAGATATCCTAAGAACTGTAGCAATGAATACACCTTATTCTCAGTTGCTGATTTCTAAATACCATTCTCTACAAAAAACAACCAGACTCTTTAGATAAATGGCTGAATCTCAGGCTAGGACAGAGTAAGTAGGAGAGGAGACTGAAAAATCCTACTGTGCCCCAAAGTAAACAAGTGGTCAAAGAATGATGGGGACATTTCAAAAGGACACAGAAACTGAACAAGGTTGTAGGATGTAAGATCAACATATATATCTATGATGATATATATGCAATTGCTCAATTCAAGTATATAAATAAAAAACAGAATTAAGAAAATTCAATATTGCATTAAAAATATGAATACATTTAATAAGTGTGAAATCTTTATCTGTACACTATAAAACATTATTGAGAGAAATTAAAGATCTAAATAAATAAAATGATACTCCATGTTCATGGATTAGAAAATTTAATATTGTAGATAATAATATTCATCAAATTGATCTATAGATTCAATGTAATCCCCATCAGCTCCAAGTAGCTTCTTATAGAAATTCACAACCTAAGGATGCCTAGGTCGCTCAGCAGTTAAGCACCTGCCTACGGCTCAGGGCGTGATCCCAGGGTCCGGGGACTGAGTCCCACACTGGGCTCCCTGTGAGGAGCCCGCTTCTCCCTCTGCCTATGTTTCTGCCTCTTTCTGTGTCTCTCATGAATAAAAGAAAAAATTCACAACCTAATCCTAAAATTAATATGAAAACTCAAGGGACCTAGAGAAGCCAAAAAAAAAAAAATCTAGAAAACGAAGACTGTAAGTTGGAAGACTCAACTTCCCAATTTCAAACCTTGCTACGGAGCAAGAGTAGTCAAGACAGTGTGGTACTGGTATAGGACAGATATTGAGATTAGTGGAATAGAACTGAGAGTCCAAAATAAACCAAGGTATCTACTGTTAATTAATTTTCAATAAAACTGGCAAGACCATTCATGGGAGAAAGAATAATCTCTTCAGTGAACGATGCTAGGACAATTGGGTAACATGCAAAAGAATGAAGCTGGATGTCTATCTTGTACCATATATAAAAACTGGATCAAAGATCTAAATATAAGAGCCAAACGGGTAAAAATGAAAATATATACACAGAAATATGTACAAATGTTTATAAGGTTATTATATGTTATAGCATTTTTCATAATAGCCACAAATGTGGAAGGGGCTGATAAATCCTATCTCTTTAAAAAAATGGCAAAGTAAGGTTTATGGAAGATAAAAGAGAAAGCTGGGCATCATCAGCTAAAAAGGACACAAAATATGTGACCTTTGCTAACAATTTAAATACAGCTGATCCTTGAACAACATGGGGCTGAGGCACTGACACCTTGCACAGTTGAAAATTTGCGTTTAACTTCTGATTCCCCAGGAACTTAGCTACTGATAGTGTATTGTTGACCAAAAGCCTTAATGTAACATAAACAGTCAATTAATACATATTTTGTATGTATATATATTATATACTGTGTTTTTACAATAAAATAAGCTAGAGAAAAGATTAGGAAAAATCATAAGGGAGAAAATACATTTAGAGTACCATAAAAAAGCCTCCTATAAGTGGACCTGTGTAGTTCAAACCTGTGTTGTTCAAGGGCCAACTGCAGTAATTTGATTCAATAGTCAGTAATGAGATGCTTCTGAGTCTGTGGCAGACATTATTAACTACTTATTTAATACACATTTCCCCCCCCTTCCTTGCTAAAAGAATCCAGATTTTGTTTGGGGACAATATACTCATCTAAATATTAACTTTTGCAACCTCTTTTGAAGTTAATTCTATCCAGTGAAACATAAATAAATGAGTCTTCTGGGAGCTTCTGGGGAATCTTTGCTTTCCTGATCAAAACAAACAATTGGGACTGGAATAGTTTATTTCCCCCTTCTTGCTTTGAACATAGATGTAAAATTGGTCTCAGCTGCCACGTAGTTCTAGGAAGCACCAATCAAGACAATGCAAAATGAGAAACCAAAGGAAACATCAGAAAGACAGAAGGAGCCAGGGTCTTTGACTACTTCATAAAACTACTATACAAGCTTGGGCTTCCTACTCCCGAACTTCCTATTATATTAGAAAAATAAAACCCTAGTTTTAAAGTTAATAGAGTTAGATTTTCTGGGGTACCTCGGTAGCTCAGTTGGTTAAGCACCTGCCTTTGGCTTGGGTCATGAAATCATGATCCCAGGGTTCTGGGATTGAGCTCTGCACTGGGCTCCCTGCTCGGTGGGGAGTCTGCTTCTCCCTCCCACCCTCCCTCTCCCTCTGACCCTCCCCCTTGCTTGTGCTCTCTCTCAAATAAATAAATAAAATCTTTAGGGATGCCTGGGTGGCTCAGTGGTTGGGCATCTGCCTTTGGCTAAGGTCATGATACAGGGTTCTGGGATCGAGTCCCACATTCAGGCTTCTCGCAGAGAGCCTGCTTCTCCCTCTGCCTATGTCTCTCATGAATAAACAGATAAAGTCTTAAAAAAAAAACTTTAATAAAAAAATATTATGTATTAAATTTTCTGTTTTTTAAAGCCAGGCTAACTCTTAATATGCTTCTACAGCCAAAAAATTTTAAATCTTTCAGTCTTTTAAAATTCAAAGATAGTCTCAAAAATCAAAGTGGGAAATTGGGTAAGGCAATTTCTAATTTTTCACACTGGAAATCTAAGAAATTTGGGGGGAAAAAACCTGTTTCCACATTCTAGGGTCAGGAAAACAACTTATATTACCTGGCACATTCTGTCAATATTTTCTTCAGTTGGCATTACAAAGTACACTGCAGGAACATCTGGAATAGGATCTCGATCAGAGTGCAAAAGCCTAAAAGATATTAAGAACATAAAATTCACTTTTTTCTTAATCACTTATCTAAAAATATAGTTTAAAACAGTATTTCTCAAACTAGGAATTAACCAGTTCAGGGAGAAGGATCAGTACACTAAAAGCTCCTGCTGCAAGTAATCTTCTTTTTTTTAAAGATTTTATTTATTTATTCATGATAGAGAGAGAGAGAGAGAGAGGCAGAGACACAGGCAGAGGGAGAAGCAGGCTCCAACATGGGACTCGATCCTGGGTCTCCAGGATCATGCCCTGGGCCAAACTGCTGAGCCACCCAGGGATTAAATTAATTAATCACTTAATCCAGTTTTAAACTTATATCAGTGCTAGTATTATTTATTAGTAAGATCCTAATGTCAGTCTTCATCTCTTCTATTATAATCACCTTATTTCCTTTCTTTTGTTTTTTAAAGATTTTGAGAGAGATCACAAGTAGGAGGAGGAGCAGAGGGAGAGGGAAAAGCAGACTCCCTGCTGAGCAGGGAGCCGGATGTGGAACTCCATCCAAGGACCCTAGAATATTGACCTGAACTGGAGGCAGATACTAAACCTACAGAGCCATGCAGGCACCCAAATCACCTTATTTCTAATACCAATATTCTTCCTGAAGAAGAACTAAAGTACATTGAATATCAATTTATTTACAGTTTTCACAGAAATATGGCTGGAGGAGGGTGGGTGGGAGGAAAGTGCAGTTCTCTAAAAGGGATAACAGAAAGCTGGAAGAGTCTTTAAAAACAATGAAAGAGAGACGCCTGGGTGGCTCAGTGGCATTACATCTGCCTTTAGCTCAGGTTGTGATCCTGGCGTCCTGGGATGGAGTCCCACATCAGGCTCCCCTGAACGGAGCCTGCTTCTCCCTCTGCCTGTGTCTCTGCCTCTCTCTCTCATGAATAAATAAAATTTTTAAAAACAAACAAAACAATGAAAAAAATTAACCATAAATAAAATCAAATATAATTTTTAAATGAAAGATTTATGAGTGCTTCCTTAAAACTTTAAGATAATCTATTTTGTTTGTATTTATTGCATCATAAGAGAATGCACAAGAGATCACCTAAGTATCTCATAGATTTTATCACTTGATCATTTTCTCCAACAATTCAGGGAGTATACTGATTCAAATACCACAATATCAAGTCACAAAATGTCTTTATTTTTCACTGTTAAGCTTCTGCTATGCTTATATCAGGAAATATGACTAACATGCTATTTGTACAATATTCTCGTCATCCTTCTATGAACAATATTCTATATACAATCTTCCTATACATGCTTCCATACATGATATTGTAGTCACCTTTCTATAAAGATGAGAGTGAAAGAGACTGCCACTTCTGGAAGCTGGAACTTCTTTCTATCTGTTTAACTACTGCTACTGACACCAGAAAGATTACACTGTTATGACAGCCATTGGTTATTATCTTATGTTGGCTGTCCAACTGCCTGAAGAGCTACAACCACCATGAACATGAACCATTTCATGTTCTGGAAAGCTTTAATTATTATTTCCTACAAATCAGCCTAAACTAGCTTGCAGAGCATAGAATACTTGATGAAGCATTCTTCAGCAGATAGGGAAGACAGTCAGAGGTACTGTGCACAGAAATTTACAAGGGTAGCTGTGTGATTTTTTTTTATATTCTGGTGACAACAGCAACAGGTGGGCAGAAAGAATCTATTACTCTCAAACTGGCATACTGCCTTGTTACCCTTTAAGGAAGTATTAAAGCCTCACATCTGTTAGTCACTGTTACTAAGCCATTATGGTTCAGAAGACAAACAGGTACAGAATCCAGGGTCAAGCAGTTTGAACACTGCTATTAACTAGCTGTCCAATCATGGGACGATCACTTAAACTCTATAAACTTTAATCTTTTTATTAGTAAAATAAAGGAGTTAATCAGTAAGGCAGCAATAGTAATTAATGCTTATTAAGGAACCACCACTTAAAAAATTTATTTATTCATGAGAGACACACACAGAGAAGCAGAGACATAGGCAGAAGGAGAAGCAGGATCCCTGATGTAGGACTCGATCCCAGGACTCCAGAATCGCGACCTGAACCAAAGGCAGACATTCAACCACTGAGCCACCCAGGTGTCCTAATAAACCATCATTTTCAAGGATGGCATTAAGCTAAATATTCAGGTAATAAGAATTAACACATTACCAACAACAAATTTGTATTTTAAGTCTGAAATAAAAATGAAAGGAAAATTTGTATTGCATATTTCATCAAACCTAAGGTGCTATCAATTTTAAAACATATTAAAATAATTTCTGTTAAAATTGGCAGAAAAATGCTGCCAATTTAATCATTACATAGCATTAATTAGAAGATAGATCCTAATTTCAGAAATATAAAAAAGTGAAAAAATACATTGTGGAATGAATGCAATATAATATTCTACTAATTTCAAACAAATGCTTAACATAAAATTGAAGAATTAAAGAATTTAATCACATTCTGATATGTTACTAACTGGAAATCTAAAACCACACTGCCACTAAAAGAGCACATTTCAATCCAATATAACAATAGAATGGAACTTGGTTATAACATCATAAATAGAACAAAAAGCAAATAGGATAGGATATCTTAAAACTGGACTCCTTCAGTACATAAAGTATCAGTATGTATACATGAATACAGCCCTTCTCCAAACGTTCTATTCAGCTAAGTCTACAAAGCAATGCAATTTATTTATCAAACATACCAGAAGTAATATAATCAAATTCAGTCAGTATTAAGAAGCAACATAGTTCCTTTGGTGATCAACTGCATTGTATCACAGAGACTTACATTTTTCATATAATGATAACCTAATTTAGATATTCTTCTATTTAAAAAGTATATTTAAATTGAAGGAATAAAAAATTTCCAGAGATGGAAGAGATCTTAACATAACCAGTTCTTTTCCTTCACATAAGAGGGTAAACCAGTCTATACGAAAAGACACAAGGGAGAAAATTTAAATTCTGAAATTATAAAGCCTCAGATTGAGAATTATTTTTAACTTCAGAATAGTTAGATAAAAGGCAATATGTGAAAAAAATTGTTTTATACAAGTACTGTACCTAATATCCTAATATTATTTTCTCCATAAATGTCCCTTAATCATTTGATTTCAGCGTGGCCAAAAGTATCCTCTAATAATGTATCTGAAAACAAATAGCATTATTACAAATATGTTAAAACTCACAGATGCAGAGTGATTCCCATGTCTCTCAGCTCTTTCACAGACAGCAGCGGAGAGATGATATCTTGGCCAAATCTGTCATAAATGAGCACCTAGTTAAAATAAAATTTAAAAAAAATAGTGTTTTTGAAACATCATTATCAGTGAACAGCTGATGAAGAATGCATATTAAGACAATGTTGAAGTATAATTTATTTTGGTAAATCATGTACGCTGAATTTTAAAAGAAAGATTTTATTTATTTATTTGAGAGAGAAAGAGAATGCACACAGAGAGGGAGAAGAGGGAGAAGTAGACTCCCCGCTGAGCAGAGAGCCTGCCTTGGGGCTTGATCTCAGGACCCTGAGATCATGACCTGAGCCAAAAGTAGACACTCAACCAAATGAGATACCCAGGTTCCCCAATGTATGCTGAACTCTTATACTTACCTCAATTTAATATTTTCTATCATTTACCAAAATGTCCATTCATGTCATAATTTATTTTTAAAAGCATGATCATTTAGGCTAAAACAATATTACATAAATTTATTCTCCTAAAATATTTTTCTAGGATAAAAAAGCATACTAGAAACTATAAAATATTCATCTTATGCTGTAATAAAGGACTTTAAACATACAAAGTCACATACACTTCCTCACTGAGTTCGCATATATCCTTTCTAAAGAGAGAAATTTTACAAATTAGTCCCTCTCAAACCTAATGTGTAACAAGTGTAAAGAAAATTTGGTAATTTAAGTATCAGGGATTAAATAAGATACTCGTTTAAAAAGTTAAGTCCCTTAGGACACCTGGATGGCTCAGTGGTTGAGCGTAGCCTTTGGCTCAGAGAGTGATTGGGCTCCTTGTATGGAGCCTGCTCCTCCTTTCTCTGTGTCTCTGCCTCTCTTTCTGTGTCTCTCATGAATAAATAAATAAAATCTTTAAAAAAAATTAAGTCCCTTAAGAGTACCTGTTAGCCTTATTTTGTCACATACATTTCTTCACATTCTAAAATATTAAAACTGACATCTTTAAAGTAGTAGTAAGAACTCTTGAGTCTTCTTTTTTTTTTTTTTTTATAAAGATTTTATTCATTCATGAGAGACGGGGGGGGGGGCGGCGGGGGGAGAGAGGCAGAGACACAGGCAGAGGGAGAAGCAGGCTCCATGCAGGGAGCCCGATGTGGGACTCGATCCCGGGACTCCAGGATCAGGCCTTGGGCCGAAGGCGGCACTAAACTGCTGAGCCACCTGTGCTGTCCCGAACTCTTGAGTCTTCTAACTCAAAATTAGTTTTACAGTTAAGGCAAATACAAGAGAAACTTCAATTAGTGGTTTTCCATAACTATCTCAATAATTCTTTATGGAATAAGAAAATGTTAATGACAGGATGAAATATCCTTTCATAAAAATATGCTTTTCCTGTATGCCAGAATTTCCATTAGAAAAGCTAAAACTTAGGGCATCTAGCTGGCTCAAAAGGAAGAACTTGCAACTCTTAATATACTGTGTGTAGAGATTACTTAAAAATAAAATCTTAAAAAAAAAAAGGAAAAGCTAAAACTCTTCTGTTCTAGCTATAAGAGGTTGGATGTTTCATCTCTCAAAAGTCTCAGTATATTTGTATTATTAATCTTGTAATATAGAAGTAATGGGAAGGGAGAGAATTTGACATGAATCTGTACCCAAGAAATTCTCAAGCTATTTAATGCAAAAGCTTAATTCACGATTTAGAAACAATAAATAGCATTGTTAATGCAAAGGGCAATAAGAGGATGCCCACAAATGAATGAAGGCAAAAATTAGAGGATACTCTGAAGCTTAACCTATGAATTCAAAATAGATGACTTTAACCACTTTGAGAGTTAATCCAAAAGACTTGTAAGGACTCATCAGTTTTCAAAACACCTGTAATAGTAATTAGGTTGACATGTTCTCAATTATTATCAAAAAAGAAGTATAAAGTGACTATAAACTACTAAGTATACAAGTAATCAGCTGTATTCTAATCTCCTTGAAGAAAGACAGTAGGAAGTTTAGAATGAAGCAGCTCAAAGGACATGAATTTTTAAAGGTTCTCCAGCATTTCTCAAAGGACAACGATTACAGATTGCTTTCTGGTCCAATTAACAATTTCACTGACAGTTTTATATATCATAAATGCCAGTTTATTACTGGCATTCCGGTTTACAGATCACTCTTTCATGAGTTGGTTAAAATGGGCCAGTCCCCCTCTGAATCTGCCTAACCTTGGACAAGCTTCCAAGATCCAAATTCTGGACTTGCAAAGCTAAGGAATATAACATCAATCAGAGTAAAGACTTACCAGTGAGGGACCAAGAGATCAGCTGGATTCCCTAGATGAGTATTACTATCCTTGCCTGTCTCTCTTCATAAAGTGTTTATTAAAAATATTCATGTTAAGAGGCGCCTGGGTGGCTCAGTTGGTTGAGCATGCAACTCTTGATTTTGGCTCAGGTCATGATCTCAGAGTAGTGAGAGACCTACGTTGGGCTCCTCACTGACCTTGGAGCTTGCTTAAGATTCTCTCTCCCTCTGCCCCATCCAACTGCTTGCTTGCACATTTGTGCTCGCTCACTCTCTCTCTCTCAAAAAAGAAAGGAAGAAAGAAACCATGTTAAATAAACTATTCACGCATTACAACTAAAATGTGCTATGTTCAGCATTAATAAGAAATTCCCTCCGATGACAACCAGTAAGGGCCAAGAAAAAGGAAAACAGTCTCTTTTAAAATAAAGTCTCTTACCTTCCATACTGGTTCTCCAGTGCTATTTTTAACATGAGGCACATTGAAATTCAACATACGCTTCAAAGCCACTGGAAATGAAAAGTCTTATTAAATATTATCATTGTTTTTCCGGATTTCATTCAATGTCCCCCACATTTATTACTTACCACCTCAAAACAAAATGCAAAAGTCATCCCAGTAAAACTGACTAATCAGGGTCAGACTTTGTAAGACCATTCCATCAACAGCTAATTGGCAAGTGTTTGAGATTTTTCTGTCCCCAGATGAAAATGTGAAAAATGTTCAGGAAGAAGCCTTTTTCATTCCTCCTGACAATCACAAACTACATTTTTTAAAAGGTTTTAAAAATTTTAATTCCACTATAGTTAACATCTAGTATTACATTTGTTGCAGGTGTACAATAGAGTGATTCAATAATTCTATACATTACTCAGTGCTCATCATGGTAAGTGTACTCTTTAATCTTCTTCACCTATTTCACCCACCCACTGCCCCTTGGTTTAGTTTGTTCTCTATAGTTAAGAGTCTGTTTCTTGGCTTGTCTTCTTTTTCCTTTGCATGTCTTGTTTCTTAAATTCTACATATTAGGGAAATCATATGGTATTTATCTTTCTCTGACTTATTTCACTTTGCATGATAGTATTTAGCTCCATCCATGTAGCTGCAAATGATAAAAGTTTAGTATCTAAAATATATAAGGAACTTCTACAACTCAACAACCAAAAAACAAATAATCCAATTAAAAAATGGGCAGAAGACATGAACAGACATTTCCCTATCTTATGTTTTACATAGATGCAAAAAGAAATTTTATCAATTATAAACTTGCAGTAGTCTCAATAGATAACTAGAGCTGTTGTCTATTTGCTGAAAGCAAAGACCAGAATCACATGAAAAACAAAAATTATGTATAATATATTTAAGTGGTTCATATACAAAACCTTCATACAGCAAGTCTATGTTGTAGTTATCTTGTAGTACATTTTGTGACCAATTTATCTCATCAGATTCACTGAAAAGTTGTACTGTTTAATATCACATGCTCCATGGGAAAGGCGAGACTTTCCCATAGATAGGGTAGATAACTTGCTAAGAAAATATACTGTTTCTAAAATCAAAGCAATTATGTTCTATATGTTACTGCACTTTGTGGTTTTTATTGCTCATCCTTATGTGTCATAGTAGATTCAGAAATTTTTCTAAGGGAATTAAAAATCTCAATATACTTCTATGTAAAGCTGAGAATGTCAATATTCAAGGAAGGGTGTTACTCAGGTAATTTAATTAAGATTGCCAATCCCGTAATCTACTTGGTTGATTTTTAAAAGCGTTTGTATTAGGCTTTCTTAAGTGATGCAAAATAAGCTACAAGTCAAACTCCTACCTATATAATATGTAATACTATATACTACTTACAGTATATGTAAAAATAGTATCTTTGTGCATACATACATGATTTTTTTGTAAAATGTTAGTAGCTAATGCCTATATATATGTACACACACACACACACACACACGGCTAATAACTTATAGCTGCTTCAAAAGCTTACAGATGTTATTACATGAGAAACACATAAACATACACAAAAAACATTTTGGTACTTAAACCTGAAATAACATAAGAGGCACACAGAGTGCTGCTGAATTAACTTGCTCACTGAACTTTAATGAGTTCCTCCTCCCACTTCCAAGCATCACCACCCTGGCACCCATGGCCAACAGGTAGAAAAATCTTGTTTCTGGGAATAGCTGTTCACATTCTTGACACAGGACAACTAGAAAAAACTACAGTTTGGACTGCATGTGAATCCCAGGTGTATAGAGTCCTCTAGAGCCAGGCTCAGCAGATATTCCCGCATTTGCCTTCTCAGTCGCATCTAGGCAAGTTTCTTCAGCTCTGACCCTTGGCTATCTTAACAGAGATTTTGACACAGTGGGTTTGTTAATGAAGTATAGGGCCTATGTTTAAAGAATGTGGGGAAAAAAAAAGGGCAGCCCGGGGGGCTCACTGGCTCAGTAGTTTAGTGTTGCCTTCAGCCCAGGGCCTGATCCTGGAGACCTGGGATCGAGTCCCGCGTCGGGCTCCCTGCATGGAGCCTGCTTCTCCCTCTGCCTGTGTCTCTCATGAATAAATAAATAAATCTTAAAAAAAAAAAAAAAAGAATGTGGAAGAATATAATTTTACTTTCATCAGAGTAACTCCTTAAAGTCTTAAATCATTGCTTTTAACTGAAATAGTAATCCAGTTTTCTTTACTGACCCTAAACATACCATCTACAGTTCAAAACTTGGTTAATGTAGTTTCACCCTTACCTGGAATGTTTTCGTCACTCATTTGCTATAATGATCAACTATACTTACTATTCATTCAACAAATGTTTAATGATTGTTTACTATCTGCTGGACACTGCTCCAGCTGTTGGCACTAAACACAACAGATTGAAGAAAAAAAATGACCTTTTTCAAGAAGCTTTCATTTTAGTTGGAAAAAGACAACAAAGTAAGTTTAAACACATGGCATGTGAGATCATGGTAAGTGGTATGGAGAAAAACAAAGGACAGAGGGAAAAGAGAGTTGCAGTGTAATTTTAAATAGGGTAGCCAAGAAAGGCCTCCTAAGAAGGTAACATTTAAATAAAGGTCTAGGGGAGGTGAAGCAGGGAACCATGCAAATATCTCTGAAAGCATATTCCAAAAAGAGGCAACAAAAAAGGCTCTGTAGTGGGAGCATTCTGGTGTGTTCAAGGGAAGGGGAGAGTAAGAGGGAAGTGAGGTCAGAAAGTTAAGGGGGGAGCAGATCATATAGGGCCTTGTAGACCACTGTAAGATTACTTTGGCTTATACCATGATTGAAATGGGAAGCTGCTGGAGAATTCGGAGCAAAAGGTGACAAATATGTATTGACACTTTGGTACTGTGTGAAGAAAAATGAAGAACAAGAATATAAAAGCAAGGAGACTAAATAAGAGGTCACTGCAAAAATTCATAGTATTGTGGACCTGTGTGATAACAGTAACAATAGTCATATTGTGGATATATTTTCAGAGTAGAGCTGATAAGATTTACCCACAGGTCTGATATGGGATATGAAAAAGAGAAGTGAAGAAACCTTAAAAGCTTTGACCTGAGCAACTATCTACAAGGATGGAGTTGACATGGTGATCTAAGCAACTAAGAGTTGATCTAATTGCTTAGATCAAATCTAAGAGTTCAGAGGAACTCTATCCACCCATATCCGCTAATTGGCAACTCTGTCCTAGTATACTAGCATAATATAGCATATATACATATAGTGCAAATTTCAGGAAGTTATTTTTGTAAATTATTTCCAGGTAAGACAGAAAAAGTAGTACGAAAAATAACCCAGGAATAGGTCTGTGGAAAGGTGTTTCCTTTTAAAAACTGTCTTTGGTTACAGTGTAAGAATTACTGTGGCAACTGATGATAATTTTTAGGCCAAAAGTGTTGTATATTCCAGCCAAATGTTTCAGATTACTTGATAATTACCCAAATATACGGAAAACTAGATCAGTAAGTCAGTGATTGAACAAAACTATTAAAAATCAAACACTAGCGTAGCCTTCAAAGTAATTCTGCTTGAATGCCTGTGAGTGTCCAGCACTGGAGCTCCCCTGGAGTCCCCGATATTTTGTTACTATATTTTGTTACGATATTTTGGTACTATATTTATAGTACCTAAAGCCAAGAGGCCACATGAGATCACTGCAAGAGAGAAAGCAGTTGATGTGTGGCTTTCCAATGTTGAGAAGTGGGGATGGTGAACAAGAACCACCAAAGAGGAGGCATGCATGAAAGACTACGGTAACACAGGACTTTGCCAGTTGAACTAAAGGTGAGAATAAAGAGGGGAGTGTTTCAGGAAAGTTTCACAAACAAGATGACTTTTAAGGTGACCTTTAAAAGACAAATATTCTTCAAGCAGGCAAAGCAAAAAACAGGCATGCTAGTTACCCTCTCTATACCTCAGTTTCCTCATCTACAAAATAATACTGGTAAAATCACTTACAACAATGCCTAGCTATACTAAATGCTCAGTATCAGCTATTCTCTACCCAAATAGATTGCAAATTCCTCTGTATCACAGTGTCCTGTATCTAGAATATTTGAGAATT
The DNA here is from genome assembly GCF_048164855.1 of Canis lupus baileyi. Taxonomy (NCBI): domain Eukaryota; kingdom Metazoa; phylum Chordata; class Mammalia; order Carnivora; family Canidae; genus Canis; species Canis lupus. The sequence goes on along the minus strand of NC_132846.1, from coordinate 11,451,725 downwards.
GATTTTGAGCTACTTCCCAGGATATTCTTATGCATCAGGGAATATGGGGAACATCAGGGAAATGTTTACTTCTGCTACTATAACACATATGGGGTTTTACCTTTCTCTGAAAATAAGAGAACTCAACTAGAGTATCAATTTGATAAATGATTAATGTGGCATCAACTATCTAGTTATAATGTGAAATCTCACTATAATGGTTTATTTTCACAGAAATCAAAATTATACTAGATTTTAATATTCCAAAAAGTTTCTTCATATAAAAATTACTACAAGTTCCATTTTTTTGGAAAGTCTCCTTTGTATTGGTTAAGCTGTCCTTGTTATGTTGTTTTAATATGTAGTATGACCTAGTTCATTGAGCTTCATTAAGCTGTCAGAACCATACTGCAAAGACAAGTGGGGCTTCTATTTGCTTACATATAAAATATGTGGCAGGTATTCCCCAAATCTTACTTAAATTATGCCTAACTTCATCTGATAGCTTATACTAAATGATCTAATGGGAAAAGCAGAACACAATTCCAAATTCACTCTCTGTCGTTACTAGATTAAAGTCTATTAATTTTTTCTCTGAATTCTAAAGGAAGGAATCAAGCACAACCAAAACCCCTCCTGTAAACCATATCAATTGTAACCATTTATTTTCCAATTCAGATTAACATGCAAAAGAACATAATACAAGGGACCATTTACAAATTCTATTAGCTCCTCAGAATGAACAGCTTGCCAACTTCCAGGCCAATTAGCTAGTTGGTTTGGAGCTTACAGGTATAAACCATGTTTATCAGAAGTTTACAAAAAATAAGGAACAACAAAATATCTAAGACGGAAAAAATATCGAAGCTTAAGGGAAAAAATCTGTACTTTTAAAAAACATTTCACTGTACAAATGAAAGCTATATAACTGCTCTATCGAGGATGAAACTAAAAGTTTTAAAATACTAATCTGTCAAACGGTTAAAATGACAAAGCTACTAATCCACTGTTTTTTGGCTATTCTTCAATTCCATTCCAGCGAACTAAAGAAGGAAATCTTTACCACTAGGCATTTCTATTCAGGTACCCCCAAAAGATTGGCCCAAAGAGAAATGGCAGAACGCAAGCTGCTCAGAAAGAATATCTAAATTTTGTAATTGTGGAGGAAGCGTAAAAACGGAAAACTCCCAACATTAAAACTAAATGAACTGAATCCCGCAGAGAAACAAACCCGGAGACTTCATGGGTAGCAACAGAGGGGGAGAAATGCCAGCTGCCGGATCTTTTTGCGATGGCCTTCTAAGGCCCAGTAGAAAAGGGGCAAGAGCAGGGCTGTAGCAAACTGCCCACCTGGAAGCCCCTTCTTCTGAACCACGTAAGAGGGGCCGGGTTCTCAAGCTACCGGCATCTCTTCCCTAAAAACTCAAAAGGGGAGGGGCTCTCGATGCTCTAGGACCTGGAATGAGCCTCTGGAAGGCCGTCTCCAAGCTGCACGCACCGCGACCCAGGCGGGGCGACAGGCAAAGGATGTCCCCACTGCAGGCAGAAAACCGCTGGGAGAAGGGAATAGATCGTACCGGTTTGTCTGTCTCGAATACTCGCCGCTGCAGGCGCCGCCATCTTGACTCCCACCATCCACTGCCCGGTTGGCGAGCACAGCCCGATTACGTGGCCGCCCGACTGCCCCGGAAGCAAAGGCCACGGGGCGGGGCCGAGGGAGGCTCTCGGGGGCCGGATCGCGGCGGCTTCCGCTCTCCCCAGGACTCGGGAGACCCAGGGGATTCACACCCGAGCCCCTCGTGGGGTTTACTTTCCAGCTGGGAACCAGGGTTGTTACCCTAATGAAGAAGCCACAGCTTCCCAAATGGTAGCTGCTTTAAGCCGAACTCTTGGGGAGGAGCGTGGGGTTTGTAATAAATACCAAATTGGTCGTGGTGTTAATTAAATACTAAATTGGTCGTTTTCAGATGTCTTAGATGTTGAGACTGAGCTAGGGGTTTCAGGATCACTGGACTAAAGTAAATGAAGCTCCAGGAACAAAGTAGGCGTTTCAATGCGAGCTCATTTCTGTTTCCCCGAGCAGCAAGAGAAGTCTCCCCTTTGCCCCTCCCCCCCTTTCCGGGAAACAGGCGGTTTTGGAGCATTGCTCTAATCTGGCAGATATTTCAATCTCATCTGTTAGGCAAAATGGTCTAGTTTTATGGTAATGTTTTGCCTACATGAACACAGGAGCTAGAAAGGTGCAAATCGGCAAACTGATACCTATTTTCCTTCAAGTAACTGCAAAAATCACCTAACGGGTGTGGGAGGATAGCAGACACAGCTGGTATTCTAATGTACAGGTGAAGCTGTATGATGACAAGACGTATCTGCTATTGATAACTAATTTTAGTTATTTTAATTTAAAAAAGTTTTTCGACTTTATGGAGGTAGAACTGACAAAATTTGGAACGTAAAGTTACGACGTGATGATTTGCTAGATGTATATAACACTTTTGTGAAAAGGTTTCCCCCATGTAGTTAGCACATCCATTACCTCACATATTTATCTTCGTTTTGGTGGAAAACATTTAAAATCTATTAGCAAATTGCAATTATACAATACAGTTATCAACTGTAGTCACCATGTTATATATTAGGTCTCAGACCTTGTATCTTAAAGCTGAAAGAGTTTGTTCCTGCATCAAATGAACTATGTATGTAGGATCTTAAAAAAAAAAAAAAAGTCTAATTCATGAAAACAAAAAAAGTGGCCTCTAGGGACTGATGGGTGGGGAAAAATAGGGAGGTTGATAAAGTTATGAACTTTTACCTTTAAGAATTCTATCCTTGCATTTTTACAGCTAATTGGCATATTCACCAAGAAATTTACTATTGGAATATTTGTTGTTCTTTTCAGTGTTATTTTGATCGAGTATTTTTAAGGAATCACCAATGATCTAGGTGTACTGCAATGAAACAGAAATGACAACTCCTGCCCTAGGGGAAAGTTCTACTTTACTGTCTTCATGGAATGTAAAATATACACTTTCCCATTTTCCAACATCTGAGGGCAGATTCTTGTTCATTTGGGTACTTTCACTTTCAAATGTAAATCAATTAGCTAACCATTTCAGTTCTATCACAAATTTCTTCCCAAAACTATAACTTATATTAATCTAAAACATTAAGCCAATGTTTACCATTTATATACAGCTTCTATGTATGAAATGATAAAAACTGTCCTGACCAAGGAGTGCACACGGGGTGGGCACAAGACATAAAAAACAAACACCCCACAAAATGGTGGCAGTAGACAACTCCAGTAAGGCCATGACTGAGAAAGGAATTTGTTATTCGCTCTTAGAATCAGGAAGAATCAAACTATGGCTTCAGATAGTTAATCTGTAGACTTTTAACTGGCCCTACCTACCCTGATTTTTGATTTAAATAATTTATTCGTTTCCAATAGGGAATAGTTTAACACAGAATGCCTCAGAAAGGCTCATTCAAGAGAGGTACTCAGGTGTCAGCCAACAACTCTTCTAGGATCTCTCAAATATGAAAAAGATATTTTATCTATTTAATGTTGTCAGAATCTTAACTTCAGTAAATCCTAACGTGTTATTTAATTTAGGTCATGTAAACACTTCACATTTAGTAGCATGAACATATTTATTTAGGAAACGTCATTATAAGTATCATGTTTTCTGGTTACATCTGAAATTGTTTAAAAAGGGGAGAGGGAATAGGCTGCCACATCAAGTATCACCTAGCAAAATACCTGGCATACAGTAGGTATTGGAATATGTTTGGCAATTGGAAACGATAACAGTCAAAATGAGAACCTGAAAATTGGGTCTTTTCAAAACAATCCAAATTTTTCTAAATTACATATACATTCAGGTAATCCATTATTCAATGTGTTCTTTACTTTGTGTTGCATTACTTTGAATGCATAAAACTTTGTATTGCATTACTTAAAGCATAAACACTAGTTTAATAGCTTATTGTAAAACTAGAAGAATGTGATAATCCCTATATAAAAGAATTACATATCATAAAATATAATTTTGTTCTAATCATTTTCTTATAATGACTAAATACTAAAGGCAAAGTCACGGAGAAAACTTACCTATTATTATCTCCTTTACTTAGCATTCAGCATGGAATACAAAAGTTCCAATAGCTTCCATAAATTTAGGAAAAAATTATTAAAAGTTTTGGCATAAAGTAGAAGTCAAAGTGATTTGACTGATTTACTCAGGTTTTTTTACTTGACCCAAATAATGGCTTATTCATAATATGGAAATTAAATATTATAAAGTATAAAATCATAACCCAGCTTCTGATGAGACATTTTAAAGAAATTTTAACCTTAAATACTAAAGCATTAAAATGATGAAGCATAAGAATAGTAAAGAATTGTATAAAAGGCCTTCAAATGAAGTTCCCATACCAAAAGGTTTAAAAAGTGTCTAAAAACAATGAATTTAAACCTAATCAAAGATTAACAGTAGATATACAATAGATGACTTTATGGTTTTCCTCAGTAGAGAGCAATAGAAAACAAACTCGAAATATATGGCATTTAGAGGATTGAAATAGTTAAGAAATACAAATATACATTTATAAGACTTTATAGCATAATTACTTTAACAATGTCAATAAGAGTTGTGCACTGGCTAGAACAATGAATAGAAAAAGAATATCACAATATTAACCATTTGACATAGTAACATTGCAGAAAATAAATAACCTATAGGATTCTCCTTTACTATACAGACTAACCTAAAAATCAAGCTAATGGAAACATCCTTAAACCTAGAAAATGCTTTGTAATGAGTATGCTTCACTTTAAAATGTCAATACCCTAAATTATTATTTACATCAGACCTTATCCTGAAGGCCCTGTCTACATATAAAATAATGATATGAAGAACGGAAATAACTGTTTTTATTAATAGCCAACCCAAGCACATTGCTTCCCTACCACCCCCCACCCACAACTGTGTGAATGTTCATTAGTTTTAATTACCACTGTAGGAAAAATTAAAACTACAAAGGACCAGAAAATAGCTTTAATTAATTTTTTGGTTTCTAATGGTTTACTGGCTTTTTAAATTTTATAAAAACTAGGTATAACTGAAAAATATCCAATTTATCAACACTTTTGGAATAAAAGCTGTATGGCATATTTGAAGTTTATATTAGATATTCAAAACTCTTAATCTTTTAGTTACTTTTGATGATCTAACAATTCAAGACAAGACAAAGAAATGCCTTGTATAATGTTCTTTAAAATTTCATGTTAAAATGAAACTTTAATTTGCTGGGTCTGTCAATATATATAACAAAGAAAATTATACCAGGATTATGTTTTAGTTTTCCTTTGGTATTAGATCTATCACCAGTATTATGTTGTTTTTCTTTGAAAATTTCAATAATTTAAAGATGTCTTAAAGAGGATGAGATTATGATTATAGTTGATACCTGCTTTGTATATAAGTAAAAAAAAAATGTGGTTAAGTCCAACTTCTCATAATGATTTACCTCTCATCCAATTTAAATTTACTTTGGTGGAAAACTCATTTATATTTGATAATAGATTAGGAACATAAAACTTCCACTTTCTTCTTTTGCAAGAGTATAAACATGGGGACATGACTATAGGACTATATATCTTCAAATCATTATTACATGATTTCTTGTTACTTTTAGGTATTCTTTGACTTTTAGTAACATTAATAAAGCTTAAAAGGAAAGGAAAGGTAGTTTATAGTAAGATACAATGAAATACGGTAGGTAATTCTGCATGGTGAGATTAGAGTGGGTTTTTCATTCTGTATTTCTCTTACATATTTCTACATTGCTTATACAATAACATATCTTTCAAGAGCAAAGAAGGCAACTATATAATGCAATGGTGCCAGTTTACCTATCATACAACCAACTAGATAATAAATAACTGTCAAATACTCAAACCTACCAAAAGGCAATCCACAGAGATAACTGAGACACCCAAATGATGCTGGATCAGACATAATGTGGTTTAATACCACACATGGGATACAGAGAAAAAAAATCCTATGCTTAGAGCCAAGCCTTTAAACACTTTTTTAGGTATTTTCAACTATTTTTCCACCTTGGAAGTGTTCTGAAGACTATGGAATCTCCGTAGGTTCTAGAATATTTGTGCAATTCTGCTTTCTCATATAATACTTCCTATCAGGCATAATCTAATTGCAGTGTGGATCTGTTTTAATATAAACCAGTAATTTAAAAACATTTTTAACCAATTTAGTGCCATTCTTGAAAAAATGCTTATAACACATGCTCCAGAATATGCCTTTGATTCATATAACAGGATTTATCAATTAGCTTTTCTATTTAATGCTTTGAAATAAAATAAGAAATAACTCAAAGATTACATAAAACTAGAAAAATCATTGTGGCATCGTATAGCTAATCCTAATTTGGAGAAACAGTGAATATAAGGTTTTTTTCCTTGTGTGTGTGTATATATATATATCATGCTAGTATACTTGAAAAAAGTCTGTAAAGCTGTCTTAAAACTATATTACAGTTTATGACACATGTATATTAATAGAAAAATACCATCAACTTTGACTGGCACATGTTAACAAAAATTTTTCTAGCTTAAATGGCCAAAACATTCTTTTATGATCATATCGTATATTTTATTGGGCCAAGAAGCTGACAAGTTTGTTTAAAAATTGACAGATTTCCGAAATAAAAAATATCAATAGCAGCTTTTAAAGAAGCATGTCTTTGTTCAAAACATTTTAATGTCCAAAGTAATGAGAACTTTCTTCCTTTTCTAGTCTTAGAGTGTTTCTTATGGCAAAGTCCATATTTTCTTGAAATTCTTGATAGGTATTGGTGATTGGAAGAGCTAAACAGTTATTACACTTGTTTCCAATAGGAAAATCCATATGAAGGCACTCAATTGAAGGAGTGGGTTTAAATCCCGCAGGTGGAATGGAATTGCAACCAGTTGCAAAAATAAGAAGGTCTTCCATTGTTATTGCAGATTTACCATCTGAAAAGTTTACCAGAAAAGAAAATCTGTGTTATATATATTACTATCATCATAGATTGTTTCCCAACTAGACAGGGAATATTTAAGAGACTCTCACATCTATCTTGGGCAAAATAAATCACCAGGTCAAGTGTAGTAACAGGAAAACAGTACATTCAATAAATGTTTATTTGAACTTCAAAGTATAACTCAGAAAATCATTTAGTTGAACTACTCATTATATATTTGAATGTCTTCTCTAAGATAAAATTATCATATAATCCAAGAGGTCAGTGGGCATGATAGTAAAAATAATTTTAAGCCATTTCTAGGTCATCACTATTTGATATGCTAGTTCATCAAATGCAAAGTGATAAACTAAACAGTATAAAACAACTGAATAACTGGCTAAAAACGAAGTTTCAATTCAAGGTTAAATCTTTTCCCGCTCTATTAAATGGAACGATTATAGATAGCTAATGCTCCATTATAAATCTCATCATCACAGCCCTAAGCAATAGATGAAGAATAATTCAACTTAAAATTGAAAAAGATGAAATAGATGATAATTAGCTTTAAGATTATTCTATACTGTGGCAATCACCCATATATTTAAAGTTTTCTAGGAAGAATGCCTTTCACCTCAAATTATCTAGAGGAAAACAAATTGCAGAATTGAATTCTGTAATCTTTCCTCATCACTGAACTCAGTCATATACACTTGTCTTGAAATAAATTTTATAAATGTAGAGTTAGCAGATGAAATTCTCATTACCAAAAAACAAAACTCAAATAAATAGATTAATATACTGAAATAAATGTTCCACGACAGTTAAGTAAAAATAAAACATCCACATACCCTCAACAGCCTGTAAATAATTGTTCCAAAACCCCAAAGCCTGGACATCAGATAATGTGCATACTGTAAAAAGATCACTAAGGACTTTTGCAGAAAGATTCTCAGGTTTATGACAGAAGATGCTATAAAATGCTTCTGGGTAAGTCTGAATTTTCTCCAAAACACCAAGAGTTTTCAGACCCTGCTTAAAACTTAAGAGAAAATAAACAATAAGTCAACATTTATACACGTTTGATATTAAAATTACAAATTAACATTTCTAGTTAATTTACTACCACATATATTAGATACAAGGAAAAATATATGACATATATATGATATAGTTTTAAATCAATAACAAGTATATTATATAAATTAATTTTATCTGCCTACATTATTTGATTTTATAAGTTTTAAAATTCAAACAATAAAAAAGTAAAATTAGCTAACAATTTTTGAGAGGAAAAAAAGTACACTATGAAGTATTTTTACTCTTCAAAGCTAAATTTAGTATGAAAATGAAGTTTCCTAGAAATTGCCAAGAAAAGATAAATAAAATGTTAAGCATAAAAAAATTAAACTTATGTACTGCTAAAAAAAATTACCAAAGACAAAACAAAGTGGGAATATATTTTAATATACATGACAGAAAACTAATTTCTCTAATATACAAAATATAAATCATTTTTCTAAAAGAACAATAGGAAATTAGCAAAATATGAATGGATAATTTATAAAATACAAATAACAAGTAAATTTTTTTAAATGTACATTTTTACTTGTTAGGAACAAATGGAGGTATATTTTTGTCTAGTAGATTGACTAAGTCCTACCTATGGCTCTGGATCCCCTACCAACTTCCTCAGGTACCCTGCTACAGATTTATCACCTTCTACTGGCTTTCTCAAGGGCACAAAAATGCTTATCTTTCCAATCTTTAAATAGAAAAAGAAATTTCATTTCATTCCATGTTTTCCTTTGAGAAAAGCTATTTGAAAGACTTGTCGCCACTGTCTTCATTTGCTAATTTCCTATTCACTTTTATTCCACTCTTGAGGAAAAATTGCCCTAAGTTATGAATGATTTCCTTCTTTGGCATCAGTCTTCCTGGTTTCTCTTATTTCTCTGGCCCGATCTTTTAAGTCTCTTATAAGGCTTATTCTTTCTTTTTTTTTGCCTTAAAATGTTGCTGTTTGTGCCTCATGGATCTGTAACAAGGCCAATTTCCCATCTCCCTTATTCTCTCCCATGGCTGTATTTAGCAGGTATACGTTCATCATGATAAAATCTATTATCTCTAGTCCAGAAATATATCCAACAGCCTAATGGGTACAATGTTCAAAACACCCAAACTTATTAAGTGCTAAAGAAAGTTAATCACCTTATTACTAAAAACTAAACCATAACTGATCGTATATGCCTCCATTATCCATCAAATTAGTATAGCTAAATCTTTTTAAAAGTCCTCAACTACTTTCTCTTCCATTTCTTATTACCAAGTCCTATGAATTTCCTTATCTGAAATCCCTTTTATCTACTCACTTCTTCATATACCCCTTCACCACCCTATTACAAACCACCTGCAGAGGAACTATTTTACCAGGTGTGGGAATTCCCAAGCTCATTTCATGCTGCAGCTCTAGGCATGTCCCAGAAATAGATTCCAATACTGTCATTCATCCTGAGATAGACTGTATGGAGCCCCAGGCCCCCCCCTCCTGCCAATAAGTCTACATCCTCCTCCCTGAAACCTATGAACGCAATCTTATTTGGAAAAAAGGGTCTAAGAAGATATAATTAAAGATCTTGAGATCACCCTATCCAGATTACTTGGGCTGGCCCAAAATTCAATGACAAATGTCACACACAGAGGAAAAAGGCCATGTGATGCAGAAGTATTTACTACTATGGAGTGATCTCCAGTATATATTGCAAATTTTAAAAAATGACTAGAAAAAAATGTTGGTATGTTACTATTTACTTAATAAAAGAAATTAGTACACATGCCTATATATATTTATCTGTTATCATTAAAAAAACCCACAAATAATACAAAGACAAACAATAAAAGCCACTAAAATGATGACTTTATAGGGGGATGAAAAGTAGATGTGTTAAGGATGAAAGCTATACTTCTTTGAAAACAATTTGTATCATAGAGCAGAGTTCTTTCAATATACTTTTATTACAGCTTTGGCTTTGGAACCATGCAAATATTTTACAGAATTTTAAAATAAAACAAAATTTTTAAAAATCACTAAAAATGAAATAAAAAATGAAAACGTTTATAAATATTCCAAATGTCTTTAAAATACAGTAATTTGACTATACAACTCTAGAAAAATGTTAAGCTGTTTTCAATAATAATGTTATTGGTGATAATTTTGGCAATATTATTTGAGACTACTGTTTATGAAACATAGAATAAATCAAGTGCGTAATTATTTCATACTCTTAAATTCTCCTGTGTTGTTTTAAGTTGATAATGGAGATTCTCAACATGGGACAAAGAAAAAGTTAAAAATCTTTTAGTAGTGAATTTGAAGTATCAGTAAAACTCAAGATGTATTTTACCTTAAAAAACTGAAACCAGAACCAAACCAAAAAAACCCCATAGGTCCTAGTCCAAGTCTACTGAAAGGGCCTAGAAACAATGACCAATCTGGCAAAAATAAGCATCCCTAGCATCCAGATTGTTGTTTTGAAATACCATTCCCCATTCAAAGAAACAGAAGTTCTTTAGTCCAAAATGCACAAATTGAGCCTAAAATACTTTACCATATACCAAGAAAAGGTCAACATCAAAAGAACTCAAAAGAAAACAACATAAAAAGATTTGCAATGACCAAACATGGAGACAATGAGAACTTTCAGTAAGGTTAGTTAAGTATAATGTCTGAAAACACATCAAATATATTTAAATCTATGAGTTAATGATACTGAAATCTTTTTAAAAAATGATCACTTCTGAGATGGTATTATGTCTAGAATTTGCTTGAAAATAATCCTGGAGTCAGAGCGCCTAGGTGATCAAGTGGGTTAAGCAGCCAATTCTTTGGTTGGCTCAAGTCATGATCTCATGAGTTGTGGGACTGAACCCTATGTGGGGGCTCCACACTCAGCGGGGAGTCTGCTTAAGGATTCTATCCCTCTGCCCCTCCCCTTACTAGTGCTTGCACATGCTCTCTCCCTAAGATAAATAAATCTTTTAAAAAAATTTAAAAAGAAAATAATCCTGGAGTCAATAATAAAGGTAGGATAGATGAACAAGACTGGCCATAGGTTGACTAATAATTATAGATCTATGTGGTAATTGCATAGTGTACCATTCTGCCTACTTTCATATACATTTTATATTATTAAAAAAATAGAAAAATGTGAGAACAAATGTATATTTTTAAACAACTTTTAAGGATTACTAGAACAAAAAGTTTAAAGATCAGTGTTCTCAGCTAATGAAGAGAAAGGCTCTTATCTACCTTGTTAATTAAAGAATGCTTAGTATCTATTACCTAGCAGATAACAGGTCCTCAATAACATTATTTTTTTCTCAATAAATAGTTATTAAATGGATGAGCAGAAATGGAATAATTGGTTTACATGCTAAGAATTTTAAAATTGTTTTGATTTAGAAAAGTAACTAAGTTAAGGATTACTTTTCCTATCCAAGCATCACACATGTGCACAATTCCATATAAAATGGTTAGAACGGTAATCATCCTTAAGACATTAGTTATAAAGCGTTATGTTAAAAAAAAAGCGTTATGTTAAAAAGCACTTAAATTTTTATCAAATATATCTCACATTATATGACAATCACTTTAAACATGTAATTTGAGAGAATCTCATATAAACAAATTACCTTTCAAAGGGTGCTTGGACTCTCTTAATTACATGGTAAACCAGTATGTCTTCGGCCAACCTATATTTATCACTTAATGATGTTATAATTCTTAGACATCCAATAAGCTCTAGGTAGTTATAGCATTCATTTACTACTGAGTTCAAGTCAGCCACATTTGTTGCAGTATTTACCTACAACAAATTAGAAAATATATCCGGTTTGCCCATTTACTTGTGAATGATATTTACATTTCAAGTGACACTTATTACTTTATACTTATTCTGGAGAGCACCAGCATGAAGTGTTCAATTATTTTTCTAGAATAAATGACAATCTAGTTTAATAAACACTGTAAATTTCTGCCTTCAAGAAATCTAGAGTAAAATAACACCTTAATATAAGAAATTAACATAAAAGATATTAATAATTGACACAGAACAGTTACATAGTGCTAGAGAAGTGAAGTAACCAGAGATTTCATGAAAGAGAAAGAATTATCAGCTGTCTTGCCTTAAAGACTTAACGAGGAACTTCAAAGAGGGAAGGATAGAATCAAAAGAGAATAGTTTGGGAAATAGTATAAAGCAATACTTGACCATTTATATGCCAGACACTTCCATATAGCTTGCTTTTTAATAAAGTTACATGGGGGAAAAAAGATTAAAAACAGGAAGCAATGGCCCATTTGAATGTAAAATTTCTTTTATTTCTTCTTTCCAAAAAATTCTTTTTCCAGTGATTTATGATTTCCCTCATTCATTTTAGATTTCTGTTGAAATTCCAGAAGTTTCTTGACTATCCTGTTCAAAATACTACTTTCACACATTGTCAGAGACTAATAGTTGGGTAAATATTATTACCTTATGCCCCCAAAACCACCACCCTGAGTTTTAGTTGGGCACATAGCCAACTTTCCTTTCAGCTATATGTGGCTATATGTGACTAAGAACTGTCCAAAGGAATGTGAGTGAAAATGTGTCAAGCTTTCCTGAACTCTATTTCCTCCCTTAAGAGCAAGCTTCATGGAGTGTCAGAGTGGCTCAATGGTTGAGTATCTCCCTTCAGCTCAGGTCATGATCTCAGCAGGAAGCCTGCTTCTCCCTCTGCCTAAGTTTCTGCTTTTCTCTCTGTGGCTCTCATGAATAAATAAATAAAATCTTAAAAAAAAAAAAAAAAAAAGAAAAAGCTTCATATAGATGAAGACAATATCCTAAGTGATTACACAAGGAGAGGAAGGAATCCAATTCCCTAAATAACTTGGTATATCATCATAACTATACCACTAAAATATACGCCATCTGAAAGGCCAGAGAGCATTTTACACTTTGTGAGCCATTGGATGTCTGTCACAACTACTGAACTCTGCCACTATAGTGTGAAAGCATAACACAACAAATAGGAAATAGGTATGGCTGTGTTCCAGTTAAACTCTATTTACAATGAAAGAGGCAGCAGGCCAGACTTGGCCAATAACCATAATTTGCCAAGCCCTACACTAAAATCTAGATAACAAATTTTGAAAAATGTATCTACTGGGGTCTGTTACAAAAACTTAGCCTAGGCTCCACTTATTATATCTCAAACAGTATCTCCTTTCTCTTATTCTTTTTTCTTTTTATAATACATCTTAATACATGACAGTATATTATATATTTATTTATCTTCTGTGTTCCCTCTGAAATGTAAATTTCAAGGAAGCAGGGAGTTTGGATCACTATTGTATCTTCAGTGATGAAACAATATGGAGTACATAATTATTCATTGACTAAATGAACAAACATTGGATAGGAGCACAGAACCAGGAGTAGATAAAGCCATGAGAAGAACAGGAAGTCTTAAATGCCCTAATGAATAGCTTGAACTCTCTTCAATAGGCAATGAGAAGCCATCGAAGATTCCCGAAGAAGAAAGGGATGTTGTCAAAACTATACTTTTATAAGAATCATCCTGAATAAGAATATTAAATAATATCCTAATTGTTTAAGCCTAGAAATAATTTGAGTTTGGTATAGTAAGTACATTAGAAATAAGAGGGAAAAGCTGAAGATAATAAACACTCCTAGATACAGATGACTTAGCACACTGATAAATGGAGTATGGAAGAATGAAAATGACCCTTTCTCTAGAAAGGCACGGAAATAAGAAATCTCTTAATAAAGAAAAATCAGGCAAAAATAAATTCTGGGGAAAAAAACAGTTTTGTCCTAAACATGTTGGGCTCAGTGTGTGAGAAAGACTCAGACCCTATCTGGATATAAAAGTCTAGCGGCTCAAAAACACAAGTCTGAGAATCATTCAGAAAGGTTATGGTCAAGAAGAAGCTTTCCAAATATACAGAAAGAGGACTGTTAAGATAACACTTGAAACCCAAGTTTCAATAGTAGGAAGAAATACAATATTAAAGAAAACAGCAGAGATGAATTCAAAGACAGTGGTAATTACAAAAGGAGGAGATGAGGAATTAGGAAAGAAAGGCCTTTGAATGTAGTAATTTAGATTTCTGGATATCAGCTACAAACTAGCTAACTAGGAAGAACGGTGGTAGGAATGGAAGCCTGACTATAAAAAGTTAAGAAATGGGTAGGAAAGAGGAAGCTGAGACAATTAAGTTATACTAAAGTAAATGTTTTAGTAAAGGAGAAATAAATTGAAGAGTTAAAGGGTCAATTTAAACTCCATTTTAGGATGAGGCACCTTGGGCCAAATGAAAGAACACATGTCCATGTTGTTTACTTTGTGGTTCTGAAACTGAGGCTTAACAAAATTAACTAACATGCCCAAGGTCACACAGCTTATAGCAGTTATTTCAAACTAAAATCTGACTCCTGGGCATTTGCTTTTAACTGTTAAACTATACTATGTATTAATGGAGACAATGGATAGAGTAGGCTTAAGCAGGAAAGAGGTTAAGGGAAAAAAAGTTGGATGACTTTCATTGTCTCCATTAGTTTCCAAATGAGTAGCATGTAGGTAATGATACTTATAGAGCATTATGATAACTAAATGGAGTTTGTACATGTAATATGTAGTATAGGACTTAATAAATGGTAACTATTTTTAGGTAGAAACACCGAGTCTCCCCATTTGCTCCATAAGAAGAAATTTATCCTGGTTCTTCTCTCCACCTATCACACTTATCTCCCAGTAGGAATTAGAGTAAGTTTTTTGACTTGTAAGCCAAGTCCTTCCTCTGCAGATCTATCTGCCTATAAAGCACACTTTCATCTGCTCTGTAGCAGACAATAAGGAACCTGCCTGGGATCCCTGGGTGGCGCAGCAGTTTAGCGCCTGCCTTTGGCCCAGGGCGCGATCCTGGAGACCCGGGATCGAATCCCACGTCGGGCTCCCGGTGCATGGAGCCTGCTTCTCCCTCTGCCTAGTCTCTGCCTCTCTCTCTCAATCTGTGTGTGACTATCATAAATAAATAAAAATTAAAAAAAAAAAAAAAAGGAACCTGCCTTATATTGTCTCTGGCAGGAAAGATAAATCCATCTAATTCTGAGGAATATTAAAAAACCATTTTGCCCACAGACCAAAGTCATATTATCTAATTGGTTTTAGCAACATCAAACCTGGTTCTTTGATCTCTAGCTGTATGACTTTAACATCTATCTCTTAATTGGGGGGCACCTGCCTTTGGCTCAGGTAGTGATCCTGGGGTCCTGGTACTGAATCCCGCATCAGGCTCTCTGCAGGGAGCCTGCTTCTCCCTCTATTTATGCCTCTGCCTCTCTGTCTCTCTCATGAATGAGTAAAATCTTTAAAAAAAATCTCTTAATTGGCTGTGAACTCTGCTGGTAAACAGAAATACTGTTATCCCTTGACTACTGCACAGAATATTATTCTATTGTAGATCCATAATTTACATTAAATGTAACTAGAACATAGTCTATATTTTAATTAACAAGTACATTTCTTACCCTGATTATCATTTGTGCCACATCAAAGTCTGAAACATCATCTAAAATTGGTTGGGTATTTTCTGGCCCATAAACAAGGCAGTTAAACAAGGTTTTAGAAAAGAAACCAGGTGAAGGACCACCATGAACCAAAGAAATGGCAAGGATTTTGCCAGCTTCATAGTAAAGATTCTCCTCCAGAGCTGTAAATACAGATTAAAATACATCAAATATAATTCTTTTATTATTATAAATAATTACCAAATATATTGAATATATATACAGTAAATTAAAAATTGCAAAAAACTAAGACTTAGATAAATGTAAAATAATTCATAGAAACTAGAATCATGTATAAAGATCTTACCTAGATTTTTCTGAATACAAAATAACATAATAGAAAAAATGTAAATACAGAAACTCTTTAAAAAAATTATTTATAATCCTATCACCATAATAACCCGTGTGCACACTTTGATATGTATTTCTCAAATGCATATTAGTATCTACACAAATAGTTTGACTCCTGGGTTTTTTTTTTACTTACTATATTGTAAACTTTTTCTATATTATACAAAATTATTCAAATCTACAGTTAATGACCGCATTAAGACTAATTTATAGATGCATTGCAATGTAAATCATCTCCTTATTACTAGCTACCTTGGGTAAGCTGTATTTTCAACCATATGAGACATAATATTATAATCAGTATTTACCTCCATATTGTTATTTATAAATCTTTTATTATTCGATGAGTATAGGTTCCTACCTATGTTATTAATAATTCAAAGGATACAAACATTTTTAAGGTTGTTGATAAATAGGGCTAAATTATTTTCCAAAATGGCACAAATTTACTCCCAAGAGTATATGTGGTCATACCATGTTTTCATAGCTTTCAATATTTTTTAAATTATCATTTAAAATGTTTTAGCTACTAAGCAAAAGAAGTCAGAGAAAGACACATACCATATGATTTCACACATTATGTGGAATTTAAGAAACAGAACAGATAAGCAAAGGGAAAAAAAATGAGACACACACACACACTAATCAAGGCACAGACTCTTAAATTATAGAGAACAAACTGATGGTTACCAGAGGGGAGAGGGGTATGAGAGGTAGGAGGAGTAGGAGCATAGGTGAAATAGCTGATGGGGATTGAGGAGAGCACAGGGTAATGCACGAAGTGTTGCATTACCATAATGTACTTCGGAAACTAACACAACATGGTATGTTAACTAATTGAATTAAAATAAAAACTTAATGAAATGTTTTAGCTACTTTGATAAATCAAAAAGATATCATGTACATTTTCTTTTATTTTTCTTAATATTGTTCAGAGCAAATTATTAATATTATCAATACATGAACTAATAATAAAAACTCAACAATAACCTTATATGCTACATAGCAGTCACATTTTACAGATACAGAAACTGAGTTCCAAAGAGACTCTGTAATTAAAGATATAATGTACAAAACTGAATTTAGATTTTGTGAATTTATGCACTCATCCACTATACCAAAACTGTTTTGAGTCAACATTACTGATTATTTGGAGTGATCTTTTTATTAAGGGATTTTAGAATTAAACAGTGTGTACTATACATAGTATAGTACAAATAATATAAAAGGTTTAAAAATAAACCTTGGTAGTTTCTCAATTATTTTAATGATGCTTCAGGCAATAGTAAGGAAGTTCTAGGGAATATACAGGAGAAAATTCAAATGCAATGAAATAAGTCTTCACACTCTTTCAAATTTCCTATTATAGCAAAAGTGATATAAAAGCTCCTAAAAAAGAATTGCTAGAATTAATCATTCTTCTGAAATGCATGTTTTAATTCTTCACCAGAAGGCAGAAAAGTATCACATGCATAAATGTGCATGAAAAATTCCTGAAAGCAAAAGTATATTTAAAAATGTGTTACATGTGGACCAGAAAATTATGTGATAAAAGTCCTAGGCTGTGAAGAAATATCCTATCTGCAACTTCCAAAGAAGTGAACAAAAAGGGCTCAAATAATCATCCATTCCATTTGGCCACTCTATTCAAATGCAATTAGAATGAATATAAAGTACATTTTTAAAGAAGTTACACTCAATTATAAATTCATTCCAAGGAGGATACAGCTAAAAGAAATTAAGCATATTCTTAAACAGAAAATGTTTCACTACAAAATTTACTTTAAAAATTTACTTTAAAAAATACCACTCCCTCTTCTCCACTTTTCTGTGATTCAATCAGTAGCTTACTAACAAAGCGAACTATACATTTTGACCACAGGAATTGAATATTAATTCTAACCAGCTACCTCTTTCACACGGTAATATTCAGTACATACAATAATAAATAAAATTACCTCGAGAATTTAGAGACAAGTTCTTTGACAAGGAACCTTCAAACACTGGTGAATTCTCAAGATGTTGCATTAAGAGACATAGGAATTCTTGCTTTGATCCAGGATGCTCTCTTCCAAAATTATCATTTTCATTGACATATGCTACTTCAATTGTATGTGAAGGATTAAAGTTTTGATTTCTGAATCCATCTAAGGCACTATTCCAGATATTGGCTTTATTAATCCATAATCTTTTAGTTTTTTTTTTTATTTGAAATCCTAATTCCATTATAATTGTTGAAATATCTCTTCTATATTTGCTGCCTTGCCTATAAAACATGAATTTAAAACATAGAGGTTAAGTATTCCACAGTACTTTACATGACACAGCAGTAGTTCAGCCAATAAAAATAGAAAAATTAAGAAGAAAATTCTTCCCCAACTCCAACCCAAAATCAGACAATAGCTGCCACCAGAACCAAAAAGTTATTTGACTTAATTCTGAATTTTTGACTCCTTCCCCAATTTCCTACCAATTAAAATCTAATGTCATAAATGATTCATGAGAATGTTGATAGATTATATCATATTTGATCAATTCAGTGGATTCAGATATAAAAGAAGCTCAGAATCTCACACTCCTGGCCAATGGCTATAACAATCAGTTACTTACAGGCATTTGAAGTTTACTAGAGCCTTTAGAAATAGAACAAATGTCACCTCTGCTTACTCTATGTGAGAACCACAGTTTTAAGATTTCACAATGTATTTCTAATTATAAATTTAGTTTTAACAGTAGAGTTAATATTATAAACACAATTCACAACCGTTTAAATAGTACTTTTTAGCCTATAGCAGTAATTCACAAAGTTTAGTTCCAAACCAACAGCAGCATATGGAAACTTGTTAGAAATGCAAATTCCCCCCCAAGACTTTCTTTTTAAGTAATATCTACACACCCACTGTGGGGGCTCAAACCTACAACCCTGAGATCAAGAGTTTCGTTTCGTACTCTCCACTGACTGAGCCAGCTAGGTGCCCCCGAAATGCAAATTCTTGAGCCACAATGCAATTCTTGAGGTTCTCAGAATCAGAACCTCTGAGCATGAGGCCTAGCAATCTGTACTTATCAATACTTCCTGGCAATTGCATGGACCAAATCAATTGCTCTCGGCCTCAATTTTTCTATCTGTAACTGAAATTAATGTACTCAAAATAATCTTGTTTGGAACAATGTCTATGGATCATCTTTCCACAGCAAGTATAAATCCTTCTCATGATTAAACATTACAATGCTCCAATGTAGACCAGGCTTTGCTTTTTCTTTCTTCACACACCCCTATTCATTAATCCAGGTTGCAGGAAAACCAAAGTCTTCTGGAAGTAAGACAATTCTTCAGAAATATGCCTTCATGTAGCAGGTTGATTCCTTGCTCCTGCCTGGAATAGAAATGCTGATGCTATTCTTTTAAAATATGATGTTAAAGCATGGAACAAGGAATCAAACTTTCCTGGTATAACATGTTTAGAAACCTACATACTAAAATTTTTTAAACTAATGTGAACATCCTTCTTGATACTAAAAATATTATAAAAACTTCTGTAACAAGTTTTCAGTTAACAAGTGGTATCTTAAGTAGCAATTCTTCACTTTTTTTAATAGTACTTCATATTCCACTTCTATCTATCTATAAATCTAGTTATCAAATATCACAGAAATTCTCTTTATCTTCTAAGTTTTAACTTGATACTATTTTTTTAAAAAGATTTTATTTATTTGAGAGAGTGAGCCCTCATGCATATGAAGGGTGGGCCAAGGTGGGAGGTAGGGAGATGGGGAGAGACAGAGAGAGAGAGGGAGAGAATCTCAAGCAGACTCCTTCCTGACCATGGAGACCCATGCAGGGCTAGATCTCAGGACCCTGATCATGACCTGAGCCAAAATCAAGAGTCAGACAGAGATGTGAACAACTGAGCCACCCAGGCGCCACTAACTTGATACCTTTTTTTTTTTACTTGATACTATTTTTAACAAAAAAGTAGTTCATCATGCTTAGCTACTAATGTTAGTTTTGCCTAATTTTTCTATAAACACCTTTGCAAAGCCACACATACTTAAAAATCTTAACTTCAGCTGAGTAAATACCTGATACTAAGTTCTAATTCTAGTCTTATTTAAATGTTTATGAATGATTTTGAAAATTACTTATTTTGCTTTGGGTGCAGTGGCACATGCCTGTAGTCCCAGCTACTTAGGAGGCTGCGGCATGAGGATGGCTTGAGCACAGGAGTTCTGGGCTGTAGTGTGCAATGGCAACTGGGTGTCTGCACTAAGCGTAGCATCAGTATGGTGACCTTCCAGAAGCTGGGTACCACCAAGTTGCCTAAGGATGGAATGAATCAGCCCAGGTAGGAAAATATTTAGGCATTAATACAATAATACTTGTAAGTATACCTTAAACTTTCTAAATAGGTAATACTTAGACCTCTGACACTGACAGCAAATATATCAAGCAAATGACAATTTTTTTTAAAATCGTTATATTAAATACAATTCCTTCCTTTGAACCAAGTTACATGGTATACTTGATATATTTTAAACTACCTTGAAAATGATCTATATTTTTTACATCATGATTCAGTATACAATAAAATAAATTTTATATACATTCTATGTGTAATGCAATCTTATAATTCTATTCTATCCTATTTTGTTTTCTTTTTTTAATGCTGGTTGCATTGACTTCATGACCAAACATTGGTCCTGCAGTTTAAAAAACATTTGTCCAGAATATTAAGATCAATATTCTAAGTGTGTATATATCCACTTCCTATTGTAATTTTCTCAAAACAGAGCTTTATAGGGGTATCTGGCTGGCTCAGTTAATAGAGCATGTGATACCTGATCTTGGGGTAATGAGTTCAAGGCCTATACTGGACAAGGAGCTTACTTTAAAAAAAACAGAGTTTTATATTTTTCTTCTATTCAAAATACATACAATACATACCTCAGCAGATCTTTATGCTGGGCTCCAG
Organism: Canis lupus baileyi; assembly: GCF_048164855.1. Taxonomy (NCBI): domain Eukaryota; kingdom Metazoa; phylum Chordata; class Mammalia; order Carnivora; family Canidae; genus Canis; species Canis lupus. Next base: position 11,430,760 of record NC_132846.1, on the reverse strand, counting down.
GTGACTGTCTGGGTAATTTAGGTGATGATTCTTCCAACAAACAATCAGTTATTCCCACATTATTAGTGTTGGGTAATGAATGCTTTTTGGCTTTTTGGAAATCCTCTGTAGATTTAAAACCCAATGTTAGCATTACAGAGATACAGAAGAAATTTTTAAATAATACACAATTGAAAAAATCTTTATTCACAATTACAAAATATTACCTGAATTGTAGAGGATACCTCTACATTCCAAACACTCCCAGTTTTGTTCCCATGACCGTAATGAGGAACAAGCTAAATGTGTTCCACTAGAACCACAACACTGACAGCGCTTTATTTCCCATTTGCTGAGGACATAAAGAGAAGCAGATATTTACATTTTGGTATTAACTTGGTCTAATTCCAACCACTAGCACTGCCACAGGCTACACTGTCCATCTCACATAAAATCAACCCTTCAACCAAAGGAGGGGAAACAGATTACCTGCTTTGCACTATATTTTTTTCTTAAAGTATTTTTTTTCTATTTCACTTATTATGTTTGTAACCTCCTCTTCTAAATACTCATTAACTTAAAATACCTTAATATCAACATGTACATGTACATACACAGGAATATATACACCAGAAAGAATATAATTAAGAAAGAAAAAAATTTCTTTTATTATCTAGAAATTACTAGCTCACAGGGAATTTGCTATATAAATGCATCCAACATTGAAGAAGCATCAGAAAATATATTATCTTACCTAAAATATTACTTTTCATATTCAATGTGAGGAATTGTTTTCTACAAATGCTTGTTTAGAAATCCAGTATTGCTTAGCTCAACAATATCCAGACTTATGATCTTGCCCATATTTAGAGTCTTTTGTTTCCTTCCATCCCACCTCCAAGTTTCCCCACTGAATTGTGATATATGCCAGTCCACACTCACATTTTCTGTATAGGTGTAGGTGTGGGTGTGGGTTGTGGTGTGGGGCCCATTTTTTATTTGGTTATAAGTATTCCTTCTATGAATAAATAATGGATATACTCCCTAGGTGTGTGGATATATAGGTGATAAGAGAGGTAGTTGGGGGATGCTTGAGTGGCTCAGTTGGTTAAGCATCCAACTCTTGATTTGAGGCTCAGGTCATGATCTCAGGGTCATGAGACAGAACCCTGTGTCAGGCTCCATGCTGGGTGTGGAGCCTGCTTAAGATTTTCTCTCTCCCTCTCCCTCAAGCTCCCTGCCTCCATGTATTCACATATATCCTCTCTCTCTCAAAAAAAAAAAAAAAGAAAGAAAGAAAAAGAAAAAGAAAAGGAAGAAGGAAAAAGAGGTATTTGGATACTCTTCACTCCGTAAGATGTTAAGTGAATCTTTCTGTGTGGATATGGGTATGTAGGTATATGTCTTCTCTGTGTGTCTCTCCCACTTTCCCAAAGAGTTCTGCCAAATAATGGAGAGAAAGATGAAAGATACAGCTAACATTAGTGCTTACTATACGCCAGGCCCAGTTCTCAGCCTTTACACAAAAAGTTTAATCCTCATAATTTTAAGTGATAGGAAAAGTCCTTATTATCCTTAATTTTAAAGGAGAAGAGATCAAGGCACAGAGGGGTAAATGACTTGTCCAATTAAGTTCACAGTGCTAGTTAAGTCTCATAGTGAGGCTTCCAACCTAGTTTAGTTGGCTTGAGACCCATGCTCCTAACCACTACACCATGGTGCCTCTCAGCAAAACCATCTTCCTATCACTAGAATGAGAGAGTGAGATTACAAAAACACCCCCAAACATTCAGATTGCAGGTATTAGGTCCCAGAAGAAAAGACAAAGGATAGCAATTTCAAATAGCCGTCAGAAAGAGAAAGGGAGTTTGGTAACTACTGACTGGGCGACCAGTGATATATAAGCAAATATGTAGGTTAACTAAAATAGCCCAAAATAAATTTAGAAAATATCAATATTAATGAATATATTGCTTCTTAGAAATCTAGAGATCTCTGCTCTTAAATAATTTTTAGTCTAATGACAAAAACAAACTCAAATAATGTAAATTACATTGTAACATGCACATAAAAGAAAAAGCCCAGTTCAGAACGGGAAATCAGGGATATGGTAGTGGTAAGAGCAGCTTACGGAAAATTTTCTTTTTTTTTTTCGGAAAATTTTCAAAGCTGGCAGCTGAGTCTTTGCAAATAAGATAGCTTACCCAGCCAAATCACCTTCCATGAGAAATAAGGCTCCCAATATTCTGCTTTGCACTTAAGTTTCAGCTTGCCATGTACGATTGTGTAACTGGGATTACAAATTTATTGAAACATCCTCCATAAATTCAACAAAACAGTGCCATCCAATAGAAATATAATGCAAGTCATTTAACGAATTTAAGCTTTTCTAGCAACTTGATTTAAGAAGGTAAAAGAAATAGGTGAAATGAATTTCAACATTTCCAAAATATCATTTTGCTTGACATGTAATCAATATAAAAAGTTATTAACATGATACTCTAAGTTCTTTTTGTCTTACTGCTAGGAGTTGAACTGTGTGTCCCCTCCAAATTCATGTTAAAGTCCTAAAACCCACTACACCTCATTATGTGACTATATTTGGAGCTAGGACCTTTAAAAGAGATAATTAAGATAAATTAAGAGGTCATATGGGTGGGCCCTAATTTAATATGACTGGTGTCCTTATTGGAAAAGAAGATTAGGACCTGGCAGAGGGATAATCATGTGAGGACATAGCAGGGAATCAACCATGTGCAAGCCAAGGAGAGAGGCTTCAGAAGAAATAAAATTTGCCAATACCTCTACCTCTAGGATTGTTAGAAAACAAATTTCTGTTGTTACGGCAGCTTTAGTAAATTAAGAAAATGGGTCTTCACTGTGTATTTCACACTTGCAACACCTCTCAATTTGGAATAGCCCCATTTCAAGTATTCAACAGCCACATGTGCCTATCATATAAGGCAGTGCAGCTCTAGAAAATGAAGCCTCATGAAAATACACCACATAAATCAGTTACAACCATGCTGACAGCAATAATTTCTCTGTAAACAGATGTAAACATGCATTTAATAAATATATTTCCTCTCAAGCTAAAACTTCAAACATCCTAAAAGCAAAACCACACTTTATTAACTAGAAAGCTACTTCTTCAACTGATGGTTTAAATAAGGACAGTAAGCACAATTGGGACTTCCCATTATACCTATCAGGTTCGTTATAGTCTCGCCCTTCTTTGCAACGACATCTTCGGACATCACAATGCTCATAGTGCTGCAGAAGTTCTTGATAAGCATTTTCCTCTAATTCCCAAGATGCATCTCTGTAAATGAAGATATAAAATATACTTTCAACTAAAACGTTACATAAAAGGATTAGTAATGAAATCTAAAAACAAAAACTTTTCACATACTTAGGAATAAGGATAAACCTTTTTCTTTTCAGGATTAATCATTCTCTTCAAGATATAAATCTGTCAGTGTCATTTTATCCTGCAGTTGATTATTTCCACAGTGAATTTTCAAATGTTAAATGAAAAATTAGAAATGTTCTAAAATTTATATTTTTCCCAATATTTCACTTCTAATTTTTAAATTTCAGGTTTAGTAACATTATTTCAGATTCCTCATCTTTAAGTATTAAAGAAAATCCCTGTTATATATTTTAAACCATATCTTGATTCTTTTAGATAATTTATACATACCATTTAAAAGTCTATTATGCTAGTATCTAAGTCAATTAATTACTATTGTACAAAAAAAAATTACTATTGTACACACCTGAGGATTTATTAAGAGACTACAAATCAACTAATGAGATACTGAAGTCACAGTCCCTGCTCTCAAGAATTAGCAATCTGGGAAGGAGAAGGAGGCAGTGGTAGAGGCAGCTTTATATTTCCCCATTTAAGATGACTACTTGTCCATGATCACTTAATCAAAACATAAACAATTATTTCCATTGTTATTAAAATCTTACATTTAAATTATCTTTTTGTCAAAAGGCTAAATGGTTACTTACTTTTCAGGAATATGAATTCCCATTCTCAACATCTCTTTCTGAAATATATCACTATTATTGCATATTGTGCACCTAAAGAAAAACACTCCTGCATTTATTGCTTGAACCTATAGTGGAAAAGAGAAAACCTATTGTTAATAATTTAACAGGGGGGCAGCCCTGGTGGCACAGGGGTTTAGTACCGCCTGCAGCCCGGGGTTTGATCCTGGGGACCCTGGATCGAGTCCCATGTCAGGCTCCCTGCATGAAGCCTGCTTCTCCCTGTGCCTCTGCCCCTCTCTCTCTGTGTCTCTATAAATAAATAAAATCTTTAAAAAAATAATAATAATAATTTAACAAGGTATCAGGTTATAGATTATAATAGCTAACAGAACATGTGCTACTTTTCACTTTATTATGAAAACACTTTCTATGCTAGTTCTCAGGCTTTGATAAATGAAGTTATTCTGCTAAAATTCTGAGATCTTTTTTCCTAATCACCAAAAAATTAAGTTAATGAATTGACGGTTCTTAGTTTTACATCTATCTCATATTTTTTTCTCAACCTTTGCTATCCAATGTCATTTCGGTCCCCACATATCATGTTGTCCATCACTTACTGATTAAAACAGTAAAAATATTGACTTACTTCACCTAGGAAGGATGTTTAAATACATGTTATTATAAAATATCCTTGGTTCTGTTTTTAACTCAATCTCTAAGCTAGTGTTCTTCCTAAAAGGGGAAAAGCTTTAAGCTATTCTCACTGCTTCTGTAAATAGAAACACAGAACCAGCAGGCAGAGGGTACTCTCAGGGACAGAAAACTACAAACCTACTAGAAAGAGTAGCCAATCCTCCCCCCCAGAAAACTAGTACCACACATTCATTTAACAACTATTTAACCCCTGCTGTATAGGTAGCAAACATTATGCTATGTACCAAAAATAGAAACAAATAACTTAGATTGGAATGATGAGATACAACACTTTGTAAAAGTGTGTGTGCATTTCAAGTATAAACATGGAAGTCTAAGAGCCTTGACAAAAATGTCACAAGAATGGTGAGGTCAAAGCTAAGTTTGGAAGAGGAAACAAAGATTTGCTAGGAAATAGAACAAAAGGCATTATAAGGATAGGGAATTGCACGTATCAAGTCTCCATGGTAAGAGAAAGGACAATATGATTAGGGAACTAATTAATAATATGTTTAGGATTACATGATAAGAATTGCATTGCATGTCTAATTCTGTAATGAGGTTATGAATTAGGGAAATCAAAGCCAGCACTGTATATAAAAAGTTAATACAGAATAAGGTATGCAGGGAAAAAAGCCAGTTAGTGGGCTCCTTCAAAAGTCTAGATATTTATTTATTTTTTTTGAAAGCATCTAAAGTTAAGTCGCAGAGGTTAGCAATAAAAAAAAGACACAATAACTATTAGGTAGACTTGACAGACTTAGGGAATGATTTATAAATGATAAAGAAAACAGAAGAACTGAGGTTCAAAAACACTAGTAGCAGGGCACCTGGTTGGCTTGGTCAGAAGAGCATGTAACTCTCGGTCTCAGAGTCATAGGTTTGAGCCCCAGTGGCTTAAACAAAAATTTAAAAAAACACACAAAAACAAAAACAAAAACAACCCACTAGTAGCAAGTGGGACACATACACAGAGTGTGGGAGGGAAACAAATCACTGAAATCTCTGAACCTAAAGGCCTTCAGGAGCCAACTGTACACTGCTATCAATACCTTAGTATTAGCTATGACACAAGGAAATGGATAGTATGGAGGGGAAAAAAAACAAAAAACATAGGAGATAAGGAAGATAGAACATGACCACTGGGATGATGGAGAAATCCAAACTGACCAAGTATAGTGGCAATTCTCTACATACAGAGTGAAAAGTTTCCATCAATTTTAAGATATTAATCTGCACTCTTCTTTTACAAAATCCGAAAGCATATAGCATTTATAGTGGTCACAAATGACGAAATATGCTTAATTACATACAATTCTCATTCTCTTGCATAGGACTGTTCTTCCTTTAATGAAGTTCAGAGAATTAAAAATTTTTCTTCAGGTATTTGTTATTTAATAGGATAGACTTCATTTACTACTTCAGTTAAGACTTGTGACAGAATGGAAAAGGCGCTGCAGCTCCTTTATAGAATATGACTCGAGAATTAGTTCTTACTGGTCTCTAATGAAGGAACAACTGCATGTTCCTATTTATTTCATAAACAAGTGCTCCTGTTGCTGTGATTTTTTTATTTGCATAAAGTAGACCTACGTTTTTGTAAGTATTATTACTGACTTTTTATTTTATTTTTCTGTATTATTGACTTTTTAATGACAGGATTAGAAATTTTGTATTTTCAGTGCTCACAAAAAGCCCTATGGAAAATAGAGTCAAGTTTGAGAACCTCTCTGTGTTTTGTTACTAAAAACTGAAGCAGTTTTTTTTTTCCTTTTTCTTATATATTGATTGGGGCAGATCTTAACTGTTTTCACTCATTCATTCATTCATTCATTTATGATAGTCAGACAGAGAGAGAGAGAGAGGCAGAGACACAGGCAGAGGGAGAAGCAGGCTCCATGCACCGGGAGCCCGACGTGGGATTCGATCCCAGGTCTCCAGGATCGTGCCCTGGGCCAAAGGCAGGTGCCAAACCGCTGCGCCACCCAGGGATCCCTCTTAACTGTTTTTGAAAAATAACATACTCTTCCCAAAATTAACAAGATGACACAAATACAAACTCGTAAGATAAATTTCCTTTGTAAAATTCTCAGTTTAAACTTATTAGGTAAAGATAAATTTTCATGATATTTATGAACTACACTCCCTGGATCCTTTTTACAAAACACTTCTTTATAAGAACTAACAGAAAAACAAACAAAAAGAACTAACAGAATTTATAAAATTTACCCGACAAAATAGGCTCCATCCTGCCACCTTTAATGGCATAATCCTAAATATAAAAAAGTTCAAGGCTCATGCAAAAAAATATACTCAAGTAGTTTTCTTTACCCAAACTAGTTTATTAATAAAACAAATAAAAACTGGGCAGCCCAGCTGGCTCCGCAGTTTAGCACCGCCTTCAGCCCAGGGCCTAATCCTGGAGACCCAGGATCCAGTCCCGTGTCGGGCTCTCTCATGGAGCCTGCTTCTCCTCTGCCTGTGTCTCTGTCTTTCTCTCTGTGTCTCTCATAAATAAATCTTTAAAAACAAACAAACAAACAAACAAACAAACCTGATTTATCAATCTTCACACAGAACTGCAGATGAAGGCCTGGTTTTAAAACAAAATGCACCATATGTAAGGGCTTTGGTTCTGTGGTCTTTAACTAGGATTGTCATATTTCTTCCAATATACTAGATGCAAAGCCTGGAAGTCAAAGCTTTGACATTCTTACAGATCACCTACAATAATCCTAACTTATTTAAAAATTGCAAACATCTCCATTGGGCAATAGTCATCATTATCTCCTACCTTTTGTTATATTTTCAGCACTTCCCCCTGCCCCACTGTATGCGCTGACATATAACTTTCTAATTCTGGTTTTTAAAATGCATAAGTTATTTCTTCTCCTTGATTTCATTTACTTACATACATTTCTGACCATTTGAATATTTACATTCTTTATAAAAATATATCATCAAAATAAAGAGATGGCTTAAGGTTGCTTCAGTGTTCAAGTTTGTTTTTAAAATTTTTTTTAGCTTTTCTTCAATTGTCCTAAATCTGGATAGCCTCATTTTATAAATACATGGGACTACCATCAAGTCCATATTAGATACTGATGGTCTCAACAGTAAAGCATGTAAATCTCTCCTGAAACCAGGGGTGTAAGTACTGTTGCTAGTTTTGAAAATTGTACTTTCCCAATAGAAATCTCTTGTGAAAGTTCTGTGGGACACCGGGCAGGTGAAGAAAGCTTAACTTTGTTGCTCTGTCAGTGGGTTAAAAATCTTTCAATCTTCCCTGTGGAAGATTAAACACTGTGTTTTTTGTTTTTTTTTTAAAAGGGTGCCAATCTGCCTTTGGCTCAGGTTGTGATCCCGGGGTCCTGGGATGGAGTCCCACATCAAGCTCCCTGCAGGGAGCTTGCTTCTCCCTCTGCCTATATCTCTGCCTCTCTCAGTGCCTCTCATGAATAAATACATAAAATCTTAACAAAAAACGCACACTGTGATGTGTCGCCCACTGCTAAAGTCAGCATACAGTGTGACTTTATAGACAGAAGTCTTGTAATATTTCCTGCAATTCACTGGGCACCATCTGTCTGTATGTCTTCACAGAAAATCGGCACTCACGAGGACAAAGTACAGAATAAGTATAGGAAAGTTATTTTGTGCAGTTTCAGTTCATTAAAGCTTTTTTATTTTAAGGCACGGTTTCTCTCAGATACAGCTTTAAAAAAGGACGTGATTGTGCTTAATCACTAAAAGGAAAGAAAATCAGTTAAAAGACTATTAAACTATACTTATAGAAATATGAGAAAATAAGAAAAATAAATCATTTAAAGCAAACTCGAGAGACTAGACAGTGGGAAAAGTTTTGGGATATTTCACTGCCTATTTTTTACAGACAATGCATGATGCTTTCCTTTCCATCTTTAGATCCTAGATGTTGGCTTCGCAGAGTAGAAAATTTTTAGGGAAGACAAAGACAAAGCCAAGAGTACCATGAAATTCTGAAGTTCTTCCTCTGCCCATTGACAGGCACCATGATGCAGTCAACAGTTTTTAAAGAGCTAAAGCTTATTTCTTTTCTTCATATAAGTAGTGTTTCACCAAGAGCTTTGAAACAAACAAACAAACAAACAAAAAGCAAGCCACAAGGGTGCCTGGGTGGCTCAGTAGGTTAAGTCAACTCTTGACTTTGGCTCAGGCCATGATCTCAGGGTCCTGGTACTGAGCCCCATGTCAAGAGGTGGAGTCTGCTCCAGGATTCTCTCTCTCCATCTTCCTTTGCCCCTCCCCCTGCTCACACATGCTGAAAGAAAGAAAGAAAGAAAGAAAGAAAGAAAGAAAGAAAGAAAGAAAGAAAGAAAGAAAGAAAGAAAGAAAGGAAAAGAAAAGAAAAGAAAAAAGAAAAGAAAAAAGAAAAGGAAGGAAGGAAGGAAGGACGGATGGACGGACGGACTTCAAAAAAATACAAGCAGTACAATTCCACTGAGACCCCTTGTCATTTTCTGTGTCTTGAGTCCTTGGAGTTTTGGTGGTAGAGGATCAACAAATCCAATATTGTCTATAAAAATTATGAATAGTGCTAAAATTAAAATGTGGTCCTCGGGCTTGAAAAAGATGATTTCTTTGGTTAATGTCAACGTCAATCTGGAGAACTCAACTGCTGCCTTTCTTTGAGTGAAGGGATTTGGGATATGGATTTGATCTTCTCAGGAGCCTTTGAGTTAGATTATTTTCCATTTCATTGACCTCTGATTCTATTTTAACCAGTTTTTCTTTTGAATCTCAAATTCTCCTTGAAGAATCTCCTTACTCTATTCTGGCCTTCGGGCGTACCAATAGAGCTTGAGTGTAGGCAGCAGCAAAAGAACCCATACTCAACTTCTGTGCATCATTCATTCTATCCACATGTGCTATAAAGTAGGGTCCATGAGGTGCTGAATATTCTCTGTTTCTACATAGTGATCAGGACAGCTTAGAAGATTTTTAAATTCAAAGGCAGACGACAACCACTCCTGATGAAACTGCAGGTGGTTTATTAGGATAAACTACAATTTTGAAAGTATATCTAAGTATTAGGTTGAGTGACCACTACTCAAGAAGTTGCTACTTCACTACTCAAGAAGAATTATTGTCTATTGTTTGACTCACATACTTTTGACTATTATTACTTTTAAGACTTTCTTGAAATACAAGAGGATTTATAATATCTCCTAACTCTAAAAAATACTTTTGTGGATAACCTGTAATCAATAATAACATTAAAAAATAATAACTTTTTTTACTAAACAATAATAAAAGCCAAGCTCCAAAAAAAGGTCAAATTTAATTAATCCTTTGTTATTTGGCATTCTATTAACTGTAACTCTCAGTTGGCACTTTCATGCATGTATACTATTATATTTGATGCTATCAATAAGCAAGATCTTAAAATATTCATGAATCTTCTGAATCAAAATAAATATTAAATTGCTTAATATTACGTGTTTCATGATGTTTACTTAAAAACTTGTCATTGAGGGCATCTGGGTGCCTCAGTTGGCTAAGTGTCTGCGTTTAGTCCAGGTCATGATCCTGGGGTCCTGGAGTCAAACCCTACATTGCGCTCCCTGCTCAGCAGGGAGTCTGTTTCTCTTTCTCCCCCTGCCTCCCCGCAACGCATGCACTCTCTCTCTCAAATAAAATCTTAAAAAAAACTCAAACTGGTCATTGAGTTTCACATACAAGGTGGCTTTCAAAGAGTCCTTTAAATCATTAAACGGTCATCAGTCTCTGTCAAGAAGCTGTGATAAAGTGTATACCAGAGTTTTTTTTTTTCTTTCAAAGGCCTCAACATTTAAATATATTAGCTTACAGTTAAATTATCATTTCACATGTCTTGGTTTTTAAGCTTAAAATGTAAATAAACTTGGGGATTAAATCTGTTTTAATCATGTGAAATACAAACAAAATCCTTAGGTTAAAACAACAAAATCTTTTAAGTGGGTAGTACTCTAAAGTATTTATTAAAGTATTAGTTGTACAGTTCAATACAGTAAACTTTTTACATAAAATATGCTTTAATAAAGCTGTTTTTAAGTTATAAGTAGAGATAAAGTAACTGTCAAATCTTTACAATTTAAAATTCAAAGCAGGGGTGCCTGGCTAGCTTGGTCAGAGGAGTATGTGACTCTTGATCTTGGGGTCATGAGTTCGAGCCTCACACTCGGTGTAGAGACTATATAAATAAATAAGTAAATAAACTCTAATAAAAAATGTTAAAATAAAATAAAATTTAAATCAGCAAGGAACAAATTTTATATCAGAAAAGGCTTACAAAATTACTTACCTGTAAACAGTCTCTATGAAACCAAGCATTCTTACAACAAGGACTTCGTAATATACTGTAAGATGGAATAGGCTCAATAAATTCCAAGCAAATGGTACATGGCATGGAGTCTCTATAATTATTAGATGTAATTATTTGAACAGGTCGATGTTTCCAACAAAATGACCTAAAAGTGTAAATCATTTAGAAACATCTAATAAGTTACAAAGTATGAGGATAGAACTGCAATTCACATATATAAGAGGAAATTCATTTGTATTTCTCTCATAATTAACCTACAACAGACTGGAACTTTGGCACTGTAAATCAGTCTCATAATCTCTGACCAAGGAGAGTAGGACTTTCAGAAACTCCTAGAATTCCAATAACTAGTATTATGTTGAGAACCCTATGTAATATTGTTAGCAACAGCATTATACTCAACAATGTACAAAATTAAAGGACCTTAAAAATAAATATTTTAATCATGTAGTATATAAAATGCAAATAAAAATTTATTCCTAACCCATTAAATTTATTTCCATTTGTATTTTCTAAACTGTGGTTTTGTACATGCTAACAATCCATTAAACAGGTCAAGAACACAAAGACTAAAAGAAATAGAACACTTGTAATATCAAATACTAAAATTCGACGCTGGGGTGGCTCAGTGGTTTAGCGCCTGCCTTTGGCCCAGGGCGTGATCCTGGAGTCCCAGGATCGAGTCTTGCATCAGGCTCCCTGCATGGAGCTTGCTTCTCCCTCTGCCTGTGTCTTTGCCTCTCTCTCTCTCTTTGTCTCTCATAAATAAATAAAATATTTAAAAAATACTAAAATTCATAAATCTTGGATGTTTAAAGCTGGATTCATGAAGTAAATACTGTCAGGGGCACTTCGGGCCTTGGGGTGATTTATTTTTTGGACTCCTCCAAATTTAAATGCTGTCAATTTACTCAATGAGAAATACATATGGCCCGGCCCTGTGGAAAAAGTGGACCATAAATCTGAAGAGTGATATAAAAATCTAAACTTATGTAAGGTGGAAATTTTTACAAAACATGAATATTCATATAATATGAATAAAGTTTCATATTATATCCTAGAGCGGAAAATTGAAGGTGAATATTAATTGTTAAGTCCATTGAAGACTGGCAATTCCCAAGACTTTGCAGATAGAAATGACTCCATAAAGGAAGAAGTGAGCAATTTTAAACATATATATAAAACAACATATATGTAGCATGTATGTGTAAACTCAGTGTAGCTCTGAAGAGAAATTTTACAAAGGATTTAGATCATTGGGCTATCCATGTCCATTTTCCCCTTTTCCTTAACATTCATCTTTCATATTCAACAATTAACTTACGCAAAATTGCCAGTAAATTGGAAAATACATTCTCTCTGAAGTCCACAGGGGAAATGATAACTTCGTTTACATCGGGGTGCAACACATCCAATTGAAGCACCAGTTTTCTTGCAAATACTGCATTTCTAGAAGAAAATATGAAAACAGAGGTCATAACATACAAAATCTGAGTAATATAATATGACCAAGGTATAAATATTTATTTATACCAGGAATATAAATATTCCTGTGGGGAGTCAGAAAATTATTTCATCATACTACAGCTATGATGATGGCTTATTAAAACAATTTCTGAAAAAAAAAATGTTCTACCTAGAAACAGTCTAAAGACACTAAAGATTCATTCCTGTAACAATTTCTGATAAAAGAGTCATCTCTAATCTAACATGTGGATGGGACAGAGAAGCTTCTTTTCCTTTCTACCTAGCTGAAATATTTTCAACTAAAGGGTTTGTATAAATACAATGGCTATACATTAAAGTTCAAATCTCAATAAAAAAACACAAATAGGAAATATTCATCAAGAAGAATAGCAAAACAATATAAAAAAACAATCTGTGAAAAAAATTGGCTAGGATCACCCTATCCTAACCAAATGAAAGTGTTAAGATACCCATAATAGGTTACATAGTAACACCTGCCCCCCCACCCCACCCCAATCCCCTGCAAAAGATATGTTCAAGTCCTAATTCTTGGTACCTATGCATGTGACCTTATTTAGAAATAGGGTCTTTGTTTCTGTTTTTAAAGATTTCTTTTAGAGAGCGTTCATAATAAGAACACAAAGACTATTAGATGATTCAATCATTACTAAAATACAGAGTGGAATCTAAAACATCTTAGAACTCTTGAGATAGCCATTTTAAAATGGTTACTCATACAATCTTATGCTGGCCCATGGAGTACCACTAGGTCGTTGGAGATAACTTTGCCAACCTGAGGCTCTTTCAGTAAACTCGCATATGAAACTCTAGCTTAATGTCACAGATGAAAAGAACTTCTTCAGGATCAAGATATTCTCAAAGGTTCACAACGGGAAAGCCTGGGTGGCACAGTTGAGTGTCTACCTCTTGGTTTTCAGATCTCAGAGTTGTGGGATCAAGCCCTGAGTTGGGCTCCACGCTTAGTGCAGCATGCTTGATATTCTCTCTCTCTCCCCCCCCCCACCTTCTGCTGTGCTCTCTCTCTCTCTCTCTAAAATAAATAAATATTAAAGAAGAAAAAAAAGGTTCATAATATATTCAGAGAAAATTCAAATGTTTTTAAAAGCCACTTATTTCCAAACTACAAGGAGACCTTTTTTTTTTTTTTAAAGATTTTATTTATTTACTAATGACAGATACAGAGAGAGAAGCCGAGACACAGGCAGAGGGAGAAGCAGGCTCCATGCAGGGAGCCCGATGTGGGACTCGATCCCGGGTCTCCAGGATCACGCCCTGGGCCGAAGGCAGGTGCGCAACCGCTGAGCCACCCAGGGATCCCCCTACAAGGAGACCTTTTGAAGTCATCTTTCACAAGCTCACTATCATCAGGAGGTTGAAGAATTTTGATACAAATACTCTCACACCGTCCTAAGAAAAATGCCACTGATAACCTTTCTCCCAAGGTTTTCTCTTGCATCCCAGAGACTCTATCTTACCATCTAATCTCCAGTATCCTCAACATCTTCAAAACTAATTGCCTTCATTTTTTTTTTGCATCAACTAAAAAAAGATCTCTAAATGCTTGCTTCTCCTACAGAATTTCTTGAATAAAACTATCCTTATTTTCCCATCCTCCTTAATTTTCATCCAGACTTGACAAGGGTTGGGAATAGAATATGGAAAAAGGCAAGAGACAATCACAACATTGTTTCAGTTCTCTGTTGCAGGTTGTAGGTCACAATTTTGCCTTTATACTTTTCAAAATCTGGTTCTTTGAGCCTAATGACATCTACACCCTCTGTAGGATGTAACTTCTTCCACCTCCAGACTTTGGCACTTTTCTCTGTATCTTAATTCTTGTTACCATTGTAAATAACCCCTACATTGATGAGACAACCTTTCTTTGATTTCAACTATAATGTGTCAATGTCCTTCATCTCTACTCCAGAGTAACAATGAATCCTCTTATCACCATTATCAGTTCCAGTTATCATTCTCTGGACAGAATTCTCTATACTTCTAACTTTCTCATTTTTTTTAACCTTCTCATTTTCTAACTCTTATTACTTCTACTCAGACCAGATAGAACCCTGCAATCCTTTTCTTGCATTTAATACAATAGGTATCATACCATAGATTCACAAACTATAACGGAATGAAAAAAGGGTTAAAGTTTAGAATACTTATTTTGGAGAACATGAGAAGGCAATGAACAAAGGTACATAGTATCACAGGATGGTCACAAGAGGTGGAGATATCATAAATTACTGGTCTGCATAACTGTTTAATTTCCACCTCAACCCACTATGCCAACTCAGCAACCGAGGCATAAGAATAAAAAGTAAACATCTGGGTTGACTCAGGGTTAAAGGTTTGAAGAACAGCAGAGTGGAAGTCAGGAATAAAATAAATAGAATCAGCATTGTCATACGTATTATTTAGGGTTGGTTAACCTTGCTTTTATTTGCAAATTTTCAAAAAGTTCTTCTAAAATTTATCTTATTTGACAGAAATAAGCATTTAAACATAAAAGTCTTATAAATTTCCAATGGGGAAACTGGTGGAAAAAACATTCCCTAGTATGATGACACTTTTCATATTTAGTGTAATGAGTAAAACAATCTACTTACCAGTTTAGAAGCCCTGTTCACTTCTTTCCTGATGTCTTCTATTAGAAAACCATAAACTCCTTCTTCTTCTTTACCTCTCTGCCAAATTCCACTTGACATCAACTGTAAATATATTTTCAATTAGAAAACAGATTCTAAGAAACTAGCTTGAAATACATATATATGTAAAATCTGTGAATGTATAAAAATACATATATTGCATGAATATATAATATATATACACACATATGTAATGTTCCAATAAAAAAATGGACGTAACTTGAATTTCAAGGACCTCTTATAGTTATTTTTCATGGTCAAAGTAAGATGCTAATCACATTCTTTGATTTGGAAGACACTATACATTAACACTATACATTTAACCAAACAGGTTCTAAAAGTATTCCAGGAACTAGAAGAAAAAATACAAGGCAAAAAACACCTGTAATGAAGCTTTAGAAAAAAAGTAGTAAATACTAAAAGGTATAAATGTAGTAACAGTACAGTAAATATTATGGAAATAATTCAGTTCATCAGTGACATTTCAGGCTAACTTTAAATCTAGCTTGATTTTGGATCATAAAAGGTGTATTTATAGAAACCTATTGAATCGTGGTTAACATAGAAGTTTGAATTTTAATAAAAATTTTTTAACTTCAGTTTAAAAATATTAAGGAAATATGAATCAAGAAAACTCATGGAACTGTGAATAAGAAATCCTGGTTTGCAAACCAGGCTCTATGTCCAACTTTCTGAAACTACAGACAAGTAATTTAATGTCTCTCATCTTAAACACAAAAATAAAAACAGTGGACTAGATTGTCTTTCTAAGCTCTGCCATTCCATTTGTAACATTACTGTACTGTTTATAGTGAAATAGAATCTTATATAAGTGTTGAGCCTAGGGTAGGTATGTTTTGAATTATTATACTCATTAATGAAAAACAATATAAAGGAAATTTTCATCAAATTAAATATATTAAATAATTCAAGAATACTTCAAATTTGTGATTAGAGAAGATTATTGTTATCAATATAATAATATATCCTAGAGAAAACAAAAAAAAACACATTACTTAAGAATTGGTTATGGAAAAAAAACAATGATTAATAAAATAGCTCTCCTAATTCTACTGCATAAAAAGTAAACTAAACTCTCAGATAAATGAAAAGGTTTTCTTTGGTGATACAAAATTTAAGACTCCCAACTTACAAATAAATTTGGAATGCCAAATTCATGTTCTCTTAAATCTTGGTACAAAGTAATTAGGTTCTTAGATTAGCTAGAAGTCTGTCTAATGCACAGGGCACTTGAGACACAAAACTATAGTCTTAAAGAACCACCAAGAAATATGTTAGATGTTTTCTCGAAGCATCTAGAATTTTAACATGGATGCTGCGGTAGGTATAAAAACAGATCTACAAATTTGTGGATCCTAATTCCTTTCCCCTTGAACATGGGCTAGACTTAATGACTCACTTCTAACAAATAGAATAAAGTAAAAGTGACAGGAGTATGCAACTGTGAAGACTAGGTCATATGGTTCTATCTTGGTGTCTGTCTATCTATCCCTCTCTCCCTCTCTTTCATCACTTGCTCTGGAAGAAGCCAGATAACATGCTGTGAGTACCCTACAGAGCTACCTAGGAAGTAAGGAATAGAGAGGCCTCTTGACAACAGGGTTAATTAAGTACTAAGGGCAGAAGACATGTAAGTGAGGTATCAGAGGTGGATCCTCCAGCCCAAGTCTAGCCTCCATATGACTGAAACCTGAGCCAGAACTACATACAGTTCAGCCAATACCAGGATCCTGACCCTCAGAAAATGTTTGAGATAATAACTATTTAAGCTGTTAAAATTCAGGATAATTTGTTAAGTAGCAATATGTAACTCAAAGAGTATCGAGAAATATTGTGCTACTACTGACTGCAGCCTTGGCACACCAAGGCAATGAAGGTGCCATTAATATCTTATGGTATAGATTCAGTAAGTGAAAAGATGGTAGAAGGAAGGGCAAACAAATGAGACTAATTCTCAGTATGAAATCACTTTTTCTTTCTTCTGAGTGGCCCATATATTCACCTACTTCCTTTTCCACAAATATTTCTTTCTTTATTCAGAACCTTTCTTCCAAGTTCTCTGTGAAATAAAATACTTTCCTTTTACTCCCTGAACCTTCAAAGGACTCTTTTCTGAGATTTATCACTAGCAACAATGGAAACAAGAAAGTGATAAAAAGACAATTCCCTTAAGAGGTTTAATCATTTTTTCCTTTTTTCACTTTGGCCCTAAAAGGTTAGGCAAAAATATATAGATAATGATGACCGGTCTTCCTTCATACATATGAACTAATTTCACAATCTTAGGATTTGATAAATGAAAAACTTTATTTTACATAGAGGCAAAATGAGATCAAGAAAAAGTAAAATGACTTATCCAAATCTCAGAAACCAACCACCAAGATCTAATTGTCTTCTTTAGAAGAATATAAAATTTCCAGGATTTAATTATAAGTTATACTTACCAAACAATAGTAATGTACAGTGATATTCCATTTCTCATTAGTTTTCTTTTCTCCATATTTATTAGGACAGTCATCATTTTTTCGACAAAAAACACAAGCTAACAATGGAAAAAAGTAAATAGATATAAAAAATATTTTTAAATTTTTAAAATAAAACCTATGGAATTGGAGCTTCTCTCAAGTGATGTGTTCCATTCTTTCAGAGACAGCAAATCACATTATATTATTATCAGTAACTTAAAATTTCTAACACCTATTTCTAAAACAATAAACATCATTGTTTTAGATTTTACATTTTAAAGATGAATTTCAGTGTGTAATTAAAATGGCAACTTACAGGGTAATATCACAGAAAATAAGATTAGGAAACTACAAAATTCTTACTGCCCCACTAAAGCAACAATTAAGCTGCCAAAAACTGTCAGAATCAATTCTTCAGAAACTGAAATCTAATTTTAAAACTTATAAAATTAGGAGAATGCTCAATTAAGAAATAGAATGATATATTCTGATGAGCACTTTGTCTCATTTTAACTTACCTGCCTACCATCACCCACTCTCCAGCTGAGCAATGGTCTTAGGTATGATGGCCCATGCCCATGTTCCTGGTTTGGATTGTTCAAGAGGAGGAAAATGAACCTTTCTCTTAAAGAAAAGTGATTGTGTGTTTTGATCTATGTGGTGGAATCCTGAGGGTTGGGCTCAGATACTTGCCCTGATTTGCTGGTCTCAGAACTTTCTCCGTCAAGAGCATTTAAGACAAATATACTAGATGAAGCAGCATGGAGTAAAGGGTAAAGACAAGACAAGTAGGTGACAGACCAAAAGACCTAGGAAACAAAGGGCTGGGAAAAAGGAGAAACATAGATAGATAAGGGATTTGAAAAGCTCCCAAAGATACCAGGGAATCTGGAGGACACACATGGTCAAGACTGGATGCATGCTCAGAAAAGACCCCAGAAACACTTAAGTTTTCACCTCTGGCTGATCCTCATATAAGCCAATATGAAAAAAGAAAGGCCCCCAAAAATCAATAACAATTTTAACCTTAAAGAACTAGAAAAATAAAAGCATATTTAGCCAAAAGCTAGCAGAAGGAAAAAATAAAGACTATAGCATAAATGAAATTGAAAACAGAAAAACAATAGAAAATAAAAACCAAAGTTGGTTTTCTGAAAAGATCAACAAAACTAAGAAAACTTTAGCCAGATTGATCTAGAAAAGAAAGAAAATTCAAAACTTAGGCAAAAGCTACAGAAATCAAAATAGTGTTGTAGTGGCATAAGAACAGTGATACAGATCAATGGTGGGGGAGGAGTCCAGGAAAAAAATCTATATATCTATAGACATTAATTTTCAACAAGGATGCCAACCAAGGTCATTCACTGGGGAAAATATAGTCTCTTCATGCAAGGTAATGAAACTGAAACCCTACCTGCCACCATATACAAAAATTAAAACAGATTATAGATGGCGTGCCTGGGTGGTTAAGTCAGTTAAGTGTCTGACTCTTGATTTCTGCTCAGGTTATGATCTTGGGATCCTGGGATCATGCCCCACGTCAAGCTCGTGCTCAGCAGGGGAGTCTGCTTAAGATTCTCTCTGTCCCTCCCCCAGCTTGCATTCTCCTACGTTCTCTCTCAAATCAATCAATCTTTAAGAAAACACATTTTAAAGACCTAAATGTAAGCATCAAAACTAAACTCTTAGGAGAAAATATAGGGGCAAAGCTTTATAACCTTGGATTGGTTTCTTAGCGTTTACATGAAACCCAGAGCAAAGTAAAAATGGGAAAAAAATAGATAAATTGGAT
This sequence comes from Canis lupus baileyi, assembly GCF_048164855.1. Classification (NCBI taxonomy): domain Eukaryota; kingdom Metazoa; phylum Chordata; class Mammalia; order Carnivora; family Canidae; genus Canis; species Canis lupus. The sequence goes on along the minus strand of NC_132846.1, from coordinate 11,411,329 downwards.
TCAAACTAAGTTTTAAACTTTGGTGTATCAAAGCACACTAAAGAAAGTATAAAGACAATCTACAGAATGGGAGTATGTATTTAGAAACCATACACATGTTAAAGGTCTAGTGTCCAGAATGCATAAGAAATTCTTATAACTCAACAAAAGAAATTCTCAAAACTCAAAAACAACAGTCTTATAACTCAACAAGTGTCCAGAATGCATAAGAAATTCTTATAACTCAACAATATGGAGCAATGATCCAAATAAACATTTTTCCAAAGAAGATACATAAATAGCCAATAAGCATTTTAAAAGATATTTAGCATCATTAATCATCAGGTTAATGCAAATCAAAACCATAATGAGATACCACTTCACATCCATTAGGATGGCTACAATTAAAATGTCAAAAATTAACAAATGTTGGCAAGGATCTGGAAAAATAGGAATCCTTTTACACTGCTGGTGGAAATGTAAAATGGTACAGTGACTTAGGAAAAATAATTTGACAGTTCCTCAAAAACGTGTAACATAGTTACCATATGACCCAACAATTCCACTGTGTAGCATATGACAAAGAACTGAAAATTATGTTCAAACAAGTACTTGTACGCTAATATTAATAATAGCACTGTTCTCAATAGCTGAAAAGGAAAAACAAACCAAATGTCCATTGATGAATGGATAAATTAATGTTATATCCATACAATGGAATATTATTCAGCTATAAAAAGAAATGAAGTACTGATACATACTACAACATGGATGAGCCTAGAAACATTATGCTAAGTAAAAGAAGGTAAAAGCCAAGTACAAGAGGTCACATACTATATGACTCCATATAAATAGATCACATTATCGAGAATAGGTAAATTCACAGAAGACAGACAAAAAAGCAGATTGGTGGCTTCCAAGGACCAAGGAGAAGGGAAATGAAAAGTGACTGCCTAATGGGTAGTTTCCTCTGAGGATGATGAAAATATCTTAGAACTAGATACTGGTGATGGTTTTACAACATTGTGAATGTACTAAATGCCACGAAATTGTACACTTTAAGATAGTTAAAATGGTGAATTTTATGTTATGTGTATTTTACCACAATAATAATTTTAAAAAGGCAAACTGTAGAGTCAGGGAGATCTGAGTTAAAATCTCAGCACTACATTCTTGCCGTGTAACCTTGGAAAAGTGACAAATATAATTAAAATGTATGACAGCTACATATAACTGAATAAACATTATTTTTCTAACTTATGATATTTACTTGTACAGAAAATTTCTAATAACATACAAATAAAACAATAAGAAAATCACTAGCTGAAGAGAAAAGACTGAGAATCTCAAGGCAGCAAACCAATACAAGATGAAAGGAGCTTGAATCTCTGCATGGAGCAGAAACTCCCCATCTATTCCAACTCCCCTAACCAAACCACACACTGAATAGTAACATAAGGAAGTAATAAACTTTTGTTGTGCTAAACCAGTAAGACCTGGGCATTTACCTATTTAGCAGTTAGTCTTATTTACCTTTAACTAATACATGTAATCAAGAATGGATGTTATACATGAAATGGTATGTTCGTTAACAAGCTACTCACAAAATGATTCCAGGACTGGAAAAAAACGTCATGAGCTAATAATATTTAATGTTGTAAAATACCTCCTCTATATTTGCCCTCCCTCACTACAGGTTAATAAGATAAGCCACAAACGAAAGCCCTTTCGTCAATCTTTCAAAAGATTTCAACTCCTTTTCTTTCTGACCACATCAACTCCAGCAAATTGCCATTTGTTTACTGGACATCTTATACCAGCAGCTCTCATCTTAATTCCTTCATCTCCAGTGCCTATATTTTTAGTTCTAGTTCTGTAGATCGTCTAGTGTACATGCAACTATCAAGGGGAAAAGGAATATAATGAATTAGCTGAGACTACAGAACAGAAGAACAGAAGTACTCATGATGAGCGCTGGATGGAGCTGCATTTGCTATTATGCTGTGGACCAGCAGCTTTTCCATTTGTTCCCTTCCTCCCTTCACCCAGTATATGGAGACACTGGATACAAAATAGACAGGCATGCTTTTTTAAGTAGACTGCTTTTGTTTGTATTTGCACTTAGTTGTTTTTTAATTTTAATATTTAAAATTCAGTAACATTGTTCTGACTTCATTGTATTAAGATCACCTTTTAACTATGGCAAATCATACTGGTTGTATTAAAATAATGATATAAACACATTCATATAAGTAAAAAACTGAGCCAATCTTAGGTAAAATATTAAGTAAATAACAGTAAAGGTAGTGTTTGCAGTCCACAAATATATGAAGGTAGTCCATGAATTACTAAGTTTCAGAACAATTAGCACAGTTGATAGAAGCTGCTAGGTAAAAGCAGAAAAGCAAAGCAGAGGGAGAAGTAAGAGCACAAATTTCCTCATCCAGTATGATGGAGAGATGATAAAGAGTTAACAAATAATTCTCTATCAGTGAAGGTTAAGATAGTTTTAAGTGTAATATTTTAATTTGTGAAGGAATAAAAAAATAAATCTTAAAAAGAGGATAGATGAGGGGAGTAGTGGCAGAAGAGTATAAAATAAGAATTTAAATTTCTCACATTCCATGTTAGCAAATTAACATATACTGTACAAACTATAAATGAAGAAATCAACAAAGACAAAGGTCTCTGAATCTATTTGATATTGTTATGAGCACCTTCAGATAAGTTTTCCTTTTCATATTAAGTTTTGTGTTTAAAATGGTCTCACCTGCATTTTTCCTTATGTAAGAAAGTCATACAAAAAGATGAAAAAAAATGTTTATTAAATAAATAATGCTGTTTTATTCAGATACAAAGCATATCTGAAAAATACATATAGAGGATACAAAAAAAATTTGGCAAACTGTCCTCTTACAACAGATTTTTGTTGAAATGAATACACATAATATTATACTTTTGTATACAGATGTATGAACAAAGCATGGATCAAGGAACTCATTCCTACTTTTTGAGTCAGCATTCTTTTTTTTTTTTTTTTAAAGATTTTATTTATTCATGAGAGAGACAGAGAGAGGCAGAGACATAGGCAGAGGGAGAAGCAGGCTCACCACAGGGAGCCTGATGTGGTACTCGATCCCAGGACCTTGGGATCAGGACCTGAACCAAAGGCAGAAGCTCAACCACTGACCCACCTAGGTGCCCCTTCAGTCAACATTCCAAAAAGTTTTATTGTAATAAAAAAGCAAGAGTAAAATATCTTAATATTTTAAATTAGCTTTGAAAATGTCTTAAATATTTTACTTACCAAGATTCTGTGAGGCACCAGGTTTATTTTCATTCATTTTACTAGGAGAAATAAGAACATACAATATAGCCATCTTAATTTCTAAAGCTTCAAATTATCCACTTTAATAAAATTTAGTCACTGCAAAATTACAAATAAGTTGCATAATTATTTCTTTCCGTAGTACTTAATTTCCTTATCTTTCACACATCTAAAAGCATTAGTTTTCAACAAGCAAGTTAAAGTCTGGGAACATTGTTAAAATTGAAGGGAATGTTTTTTAGTTGTCAAAAAGATTAAGATGACTACTGGCATTTAGTGGAAAGAGGTCATCACAGGATATCCTATAATGCACCAAAAAGATACAATAGTCTAAATTTTCAAATTTCCAGCTGGACATTTGAATATTTTAAAAAAACAAAACAAAACCCTATTGTAATTACATTAACCTAAAACTTAAAATTATAATTCAGAATAATGATTCAGGTCCACAACACAAACAACTATAATAAAAATATTTTAAATTTTACCAATGACCTTAATGCAAACATTATCACATATTACTTTGTATTATGTTTATTTGAATTTTTTAAATTCTTCAGCTACACTGGCAAACTCCCCAAGGGTAAAATTCTGTATCATTCAGCACAGTGTTAATAAATATTTGAATAGGACCGGCACTTATTCCAGAGATACTGATATGATGGGCAAGGTTCTAAATTACATTTTGTATGTGGTTACATCTTCTCCTCCTCTTCTCCTTCTCACTGCAAGGACCCAAGGCATCTCTTGGTGGACACTGTGATGAAGTTCTGCCTAGATATTTGTAAGATAATTACGTTTACCTTAAAAAAAAAAAGGTGTCTAAATATTTTTGTTATTCCTACTCTCAGAATTCTGCCCTAAATGAGCTTTCTCATAGTTAAAAATAAATATAAAAGAATTAAAAGTGAACATCAACCTTACATGATGGGGAAAAGTACCATAGGAGTATGTAGAGAATCATGCTGAAAAGCCTCCAAATGTCATTCATTAGCTAGAAGTTGATTATAAGAAAGATCTCCAATGCTAGCAAAACATGTATAGGAAAGGTTTATCCTATGTATGCCAATATCTAATAAGCACTTTATGTAGTTTTCCAAAGTATATTAGTATACACAATTCCACATAGACCAATGGAACAAAACTAGAAAGCCAAGAAAAATATTTTCCAGTCATTTGATTTTCAACAAAGGTAACAAAGCAATCAATGGGGAAAAGAAAAATCTTTTTAACAAACACTGCTGGAAAAATTGGATATCCATATGGAAAACAAATGAACCTTGATCCAAACTTCACACCATGAAAATTCTAGTTTCAAGTGGATTACAGACCTAACTGTAAAAGGTACAATTACAAAACTTTTACCAGAATAAGTAAATTATACTACATAAAAATTAAAAGCTTCCACTCATCAAAAGATATAATTAAGAGTAAATATGCATGCCACAGACTGGGAGAAAGTATTCATAAAAGATGTGTCTGGCAAAGACTTGTACATTGAATATATAAAGAACTCCAACAACTCAATAAATATAAAGCAAACAATCCAATAAAAAAAATTGGGCAAAAAATATGAATGGACACTTCATAAAGGAAGATATGTGAATGGTTAATAAACACATGAAAAGTTGCTCAACAGCATGGTGCTGTTGGCTGGCTCAGTCAGTAGAGCATGTAACTCTTGATCTCAGGGTTATAAGTTTGAACCCCAACACTGGGTTTAGAGATTACTTAAGAATAAAAACTTTTTAAAGATTTTATTTATTTGAAAGAGAACAGAGAGATCTCTGTTCATGAGGGAGGTGGAGGGGCAGAGGGAGAGGGAGAAGCAGACATCCTCCTCAGCAGGGAGCCCCACTCGGGCCAATCCCAGGTCCCTGGGATCATGACCTGAGCCAAAGGCAGATGCTTAATCAACTGAGCTACCCAGGTACCCCTAAAAATAAAATATTTAAAAAAAAAAGATTAAAACTACTATGACAGACCATTTCATACCCAAAATAATGGCTAAGATTAAGAAGACTATCAACATCAAACACTGGAAAGGATATGAATCAACTGAGACACTCACCTAAATTGTTGGTGGAAATGTAAAATAGAGTTCTGACACTTTAAGGTTAAACGTATACCCATACGTTTGATTCAAGAATTTCACCTCTAGTTATTTATTCAAAAGAAATAAAAACATATATAGACAGAAACCTTATTCAAGAATGTTCATAGCAACCTTCTTCATGATACTCCAAAGCTGAAAACCCAGTAGTTCACCACTAAGAAAATGGATAAACAAACTGCAGTTTATTGATAAAATACAATACTACTTAGCAATAGGAGTGCCTGGGTGGCACCATGCCTTTAATATGTTGAGACATGTTCCTATGGTTTTAGGCTGACTTTTAGATATTAGGAGAAAAAAATGGTTAGGCAAATGACAGAAAACAAACAATTGCTGAAAATTATTCAGGAGTTCTGTATACTATTCTTGTATTTTTTCTCTAAGCTTAAAATTATCAAAATTAAAAGCTATCCCCAAATTGATGTTCTTTTTTTTTTTTTCTCCCAAATTGATGTTCTAAAGACAGTGCGTAATTCATACTTTTGACCAGCTGACATTAGCCTCTTCCTAATCCTCAGGAACTGAAATAAAACTTTTTTCTTAAGCCTGATTGATAATTGCTTTATTTCAAACAGTATCCAAAACAAACCTAAAAAAAAAAAAAAGATTATTCACATATTTTTAATTAATTTTATCATGTTTTCCTACCAGTGCATGAACTTTGAGACTTTCTAAGTGGAAAGAATAAAACAATGTTATGTAAATATATGTCTCAATAATAGCCCAAGTCTTAAGACTTGGTCTTCTAAATAATACCAAACTTAAGACACCATGAACAATTTACTAAAGAGTTCCAAGAAGCCACTGTCAAGAGGTATTCTGAGTCTCTTCCACTGCTTACCTCCACTTGATCAGTCAGTGATACTTTCAAAAGGGGAAGCCTGATTTCCCCCTCCTTGATTGTGGCCACGCTTAGTAATTTGTTTCTACCAAAAAGTCTGGCAGAAATGACAATGCATGACTAGGTCATAAAAGGCACTGTGACTTCCTCCGTATTCTCTATCATGGTTAAAGCTAGCTGCAAAGTCATAGAGATTTTGAAGATGCTCCTTGGAAAGGCCCACTTACCAAGGAAATGAGGCACTTATCCATAGCCATTTGAGTGAGCCATTTTAGAAGCAAATCCTCCAATCCCAATTAAAATACCTTCATATGACTAAAGACTAGCAATCTGAGAGAAACTTCATGGGAAAGCCTAAACCAAAACCACACAGTTAAGTTGCTGCTAAATTTCTGACCCACAGAAACTGTCAGATAATGTTTGTTTTTCTAAGTCACCAAGTTTTGGATGATTTGTTATACACAGCAACAGATAATTAATACAATAAAGTAAGCCAAATTCCCTTGTTATATCCAGATTGCTTTTATAAAAGCTTTTTGGTGAGATTTTTAGGATTTTCAGTATATAAGATTGTGTCATCTACAAATAGACAATTTTACTTCTTCCCTTCTGATCTGGATGCCTTTTATTTCTTTTTCTTGCCTGACTGCTCAGGCTAAGAATTCTACCCATGTTACATAGGAATGGTGATAATGGGCATCTTCTGTTTTATTCCTGATATTACAGGAAAAGCTTTCAACCTTTTACCATTCAGTATGTTAGCTGTGGGCTTGTCATGTTTGGCCTTTAATATGTCGAGATATGTTCCTCTTGTATCAATTTCTTGAGAATTTTTATCATGAAAGGATGTTGAATTCTCTTAAATGCCTTATCTGGATCTATTGATAGGACCATTTGATGCTTATTTCTCATTCTATTAAAATGATGTGTCATATTTATTGATTTGCATAGACTGCACCATCCTTGCATCTGGGAATGAATTCCACTTGATGGTGGCATATGATCCTTTCTTCTTAATTGAAGTAGAGTTGACATGTCACAAATGGCAAGATTTCATTCTTTTAAAATTCAGAGTAATATTCCAATGTGTATATATACACACATCATATCTTCTTTTCCTATTTATTTATAGAGGGACACTTAGGTTGCTTTCACATCTTTCAAATAATTCAATAAACATAGGGACACAGGTATCTTTTGGAATAAGGTGTTTTCATTTTCTTTGGGCAAATACCCAGATGCGGAACTACTGGAACATGTGGTATTATGATCATTTAATGTGCTGTTAAATTTGGTTTGATAGTACCTTGTTGAGAATTTTTTCTCTACATTCATCAGGGATATTGGCCTGTAGTTTTCTTTTCTTGTAGTGCCCTTATCTGGCTTTGGTATCAGGGTAATGCTGGCCTCATAAAATGAGTTTGGGAGTTGAACATATATTTTAGAAAAGAAATAGAACAAGGCTGAAAAGCAAATGAAAGAAGGAAAGCTGGAAAAAAAACACAAAATGTGGAGTGTCTCTCCACATACGAATTGCAAGGAACTCTGGATTCAAAAAATAAAAAGTGAGTAATTCATACTTCCTAATTTGGACACTTACCACAAAATTATAGTAATTGAAAAAGGTTAGTACTGGCATGAGTATAAACATATAGATCAAGTGAAAATAAAAGTACAGAAATAAAGCCATACATCTGTGACCAATTATTTTTTGACAAGGGTGCCATGACTATTCAATAGGGAAAGAATAGTTTGTTCAACAAATGGTACTGGGACAACTGGGTAGCCACATGCAAAGCAATGAAGTTGGATCCCTATCTTCGCTATATACAAAAATTAACTAAAAACAGATTGAAGGGGATCCCTGGGTGGCGCAGCGGTTTAGCGCCTGCCTTTGGCCCAGGGCGCGATCCTGGAGACCCGGGATCGAATCCCACGTCAGGCTCCTAGTGCATGGAGCCTGCTTCTCCCTCTGCCTGTGTCTCTGCCTCTCTCTCTCTCTCTCTCTCTGTGTGACTATCATAAATAAATAAAAATTAAAAAAAAAAACAGATTGAAGACTTAATACATAGTAAAAATCTTGGAGGAAAACATAGGGTTATGTAAATCTTCATGAGCTTGGATTTAGCAATGGTTTCTTATGTATGACACCAAAACCATAAGCAAACAAACAAAATAACAACAAAACCAAAACATACACACACACACACAAAAAGAAAAAAATAACTGGCACTACACAATAAAGAGAGTAAAAAGGGCACCTGGGTGGCTCAGTGGTTAAGCATCTGCCTTTGGCTCAGGTCACGATCCTGGGGTCCTGAGATTGAGTCCTGGCATCAGGCTCCTGACAGGGAGCCTATATCTCTCATGAATAAATAAATAAAATCTTTAATAAAAGAGAGAGAGAGAGAAGACAATTCACAAAATGGGAGAAAATCTTTGGAAATCATATACCTAATAAAGAGCAAAAATCCAGAAATATGTAAGAAACTTTTAGAACTCATCAACAAAACAACCAAATTTAAAAACAGGCAAATGGTCTGAATAGACATTTCTCCAAAGAAAATATTTATATAAACAATACGCACCTGAAGAGATGCTCAACATCATTAATTATTAGTAATATGCAAATTTAAACAATGAGATACCAGTTGATGCCCACTCAAGTGATTTAATTTAAAAAACAAGAATATAGAGAAATTGGAAACCTCATACATTGCTTATGGGAATGTAAAGTGGAGCATCTACTATGGAAAATAGTCTGGCAGCTGCTCAACACATCCACATGTAGAACTACTATATCACCCAGCAATTATACTATGTATTTATCCAAAAAGAATTGAAAGATTTTCAAACAAAAACTTGTACACAAATGTTAATAACAGTACTATTCATAATAGCTAAAAAATAGAAAGGACTCATTTGTCCATTTAACTGATGGTATACAAAATGTGGTATATATCCATAGCTATAAAAAAGGATGAAGCACTGATAAATGCTACAACCTGGATGAATCTTAGAAACAAGCTACGTGAAAGAGGGCAGACTCAAGGGTCACATATATAATCCCATCTATATGAAATAATCAGAATAGGTAAATCCAGAGAGACAGAAATTTGTGGTTTCCAGGATCTGGGGGGAATAGAAAATATGGAACGATTGCCTAATGGTTATGAGTTTTCCTTTAGGGGTCATACAATATTTTGAAACTAGATCGAAGTGATGGTGATTGTACAACACTGTAAATGTATTAAATATCATTAAGTAGTTAAAATGGTTAATTTTATGAGTTTTACTTCACTAAAGTTAAATGTATACCAATCATATGATGCAGCCAATAGTAACAGAGACATGTGCATTGTACACAGAAGTCCATAGTGGCTAAAAAAAGTCCTACTTTTATAGCCAAAAACCGTAACTCAATTGCCTATCAACAGACAATGGATAAAATAAATTGTGATATATGCATATAATGGAATACATTTATTAAAACTAAACTGTACCCATAAATGGGTGAATTTTGTTCTATACAACTCTACCACTAGAAAGATACATAAAGTTAATACTTTCATTAAAAATAGGTGATTTGTTTAAATTAAAAAGAAAAGAATTGCTTAAAAAAGCATGTAAGAAGCTTCTAAGTCCCCACTCCATCCTAACAATACAGGTTGAAAAGACTGAAAAATCAACCTTTTTTGGATCAGTAGGAGGGAGGGACACCAGACAAACCACTGCCCCCAAGAATGGAGAGATAAGTGAGCACAGGAGTCACAGCTTACTTCAGCAGAGACTTAATCAGCTGGAACCACTGCTGGATCCAGTTCTGGAATAGGAAAACCTGAACTGTAATCGACTAACGGCTAGAGGCTCAGTGTGAACAATTTTGAGAGTTAAAAACTTCAGGGGGACTTTCTACCATATTTTTGAGATTTATCACCAGGAACTTGACCAAGATCTTGACTAGAGGATCCCACAGTAAACATCAGAGAAAAATCTTGTCATTCTGGCAGGAGGAGGGGAGAAAGGTACCATTTTGAAACATGTCAAAACACTCTGTTCGTAATAAGGCCTGCCCAAAGGAGAAACTAGTTAGCCAGAGCATCACCTGACCTGGAGTCAGGGAAATAACTGACTCCAAGGTACTCTAGCCATCCTATCCCATGTAAGGGAGTATGCGAGGGAAGCTGAGAAATACTTGTAAGTTCACCAACCACAGACATAGCTCATGAAAAGGCGAAGATCTAATCAGAGGACTGCTGAACTCTTCCCCTTCACCCTTCCACCACACCTCACCACCACATTACCAAAGGCCTTTTTACAACAATTTCTTTACCCAGTATGGCTGTCCAGAAAAAATTACAAATCATTGTGGCAAAAGGCACAATTTGAAGACAGAGCAAGCATCCAAACCAGACATGGCAAGAATGTTGGAATTATCACACTGGGAATTGCAAACAACTATGATTAATATGCTAAGGGCTCTAACAGATCAAGTACACAGTACAGGAACAGATGGCAATGTAAGAAGATGGAAATTCCAAGCAGGCATCAAGAGAAATGCTAGAGATCAAACACATTGTAACAGAAATGAAGAATACCTTTGAGGAGATTCCAGGTAGACTGGACATGGCTGAGGAAAGAATCTCTGAGCTTGAAGACATCTCAACAGATACTTTGAAAAATGAACAAAGAGAATAAATAAATACTGAAAAGGAAAAAAAAAAACCCAAACAGAACAAAATATTCAAGGACCTCAGGACAACTACAGAAGGTGTAACATAAACATTTTGGGAATACCAGAAGAAAGAAAAGAACAGAAGAAATTCTTGAAACAATTTAATGGCGGGTGCCTGGCTGGCTCAGATGGTAGAGCATGTGACTGACTCTTGATCTTGAGGTCATGAATTCAAGCTCCATGCTGGGCATAAAGCTTACCTAATTAAAAAATAAAAGTTAGGGACACCTGGGTGGTTCAGCTGGTTAAGTGTCTGCCTTCAGCTCAGGTCATGATCCAAAGGTCCTGTGAATAAGCCCAGTATCAGGCTCCCTGCTGAGTGGGGAGCTCCCTGCTCATTATCTCTGTCACAATCTCTATCTCTCTCTCAAATAAATAACTCATTAAAAATTTTTTTTACTTCCTTTCCAACTAGGGCCTGGCAGAATGGCTCCCGCAAAGAAGGGTGGCGAGAAGAAGGAGGGCCGTTCTGCCATCAACGAGGTAGTGACCAGAGAATACACCATCAACATTCTCACACGCATCCATGGAGTGGGTTTCAAGAAGCGTGCCCCTCGGGCACTCAAAGAGATCCAGAAATTTGCCATGAAGGAGATGGGAACTCCAGATGTGCACATTGACACCAGGCTCAACAAAGCTGTCTGGGCCAAAGGAATAAGGAATGTTCCATACCGTATCCATGTGCAGTTGTCCAGAAAACGTAACGAGGATGAAGATTCACCAAACAAGCTCTGCATGCTGGTTACCTACGTACCTGTCACCACTTTCAAAAATCTACAGACTGTTAATGTGGATCAGAACTAATCGCTGATTGTCAAATAAAGGTATAAAACTGCAAAAAAATTTTTTTTAATTAAAAAAAATTTTAAAGACAATTTAGACAAATCACTGTCAAACTTCAAACCACAGATCCACCAAGTTCAGAGAACACCAAGCAGAATAAATGACAAAAAAAAAAACTATACCTCAGCATATCATTTTAAACTACAGAAAATCAAAGATAAGGAAAAAACTCTGAGGGGTACTTGGATGGCTCAGGGGTTGAGTGTCTGCCTGCCTTTGGCTCAGGTCATGGTCCTAGAGTCCTGGGATCAAGTCCCATATCAGGCTCCCAGTAGACAGACTGTTTCTCCTTTTGCCTATGTCTCTACCTCACTCTTTGTGTCTCTCATGAATAAATGAAATCTAAAAAAAAAAACCTGAAAGAGGGAGGAAAAAACCTTACCTATAGAGGAACAAAGGAAGGAATTCAATGATATTTCCTCAGAAACCATGCAAGCAAGAAGAGTACACTGAAATACTTAAAATGTTGAGGGAAAAAAGTTCCAATCTAAAATTCTGTATCCTACAAAATTATCCTTCAAAAATGAAAAAGAAGGGGCATTTAGGTGTTCAATCTGTTAAGCATCTGACTCGATTTTAGTTCAGGTCACAATTTCAGGGTTGTGCATCAGGCTCTGTGAGGGCATGGAGCCTGGTTGGGATTCTCTCTCTCCCCCACTCCCTCTACCTTCACCCCTACACGCACACACTCTCTCTCTCTCTCTTAAAAAAAAAAAAAGTGAAAAAGCAAAGATCTTCTCAAACACTGAATTTGTTGCCAGTAGACCTGTCTTCCAAGAAATGTTAAAAGAAGTTCTTGAAAGAGAAGATAATATTCAGCAATTCAGATCTACATAAAGAAGACTACTGAATGTGAATATAATTTAAAAACTTTTATTTTTCTTATTCTTAATTGATCTAACAAACAGTTGTTCAAAATAATAATAGCAACAACATACTCAATTACGATATTAGGTTGTAAATGCATATTGCAAAATCCAACGTAACCACTAAAAAAAGTTAGGAAGGAAATATTGCTGATATGCTAAGGAAAAAAATAAAATCATGTAAAATGCTCCATTAAAACTATAAAAGGCAGAAAAAGAATAGAGACAAAAAGAAGCAAAAAACAAGGGTAACAAATAGAAACATAACAAATATGGCAGACATGAATCCAACTATATCAACAGTCATGCTGAATGTCAATGGTCTAAATGTACCAATTAAAAGACATATTTGGCAGAGTAGATTAAAAATAAGACCCAACTATATGTTTTCTACAAAAAAAATCCACTTTAAATATAAGTTAAACATAAATGGAGAAAAATTTAACATGCTACCACTAATCAGAAGAAAGCAGAAGTAGATATATTAATTTGAGACAGCAGACTTTAAAACAAGGAAATTATAAAGGATAAATAGGGCATTAAATAATGATAACAGAGTCAACTCCCCAAGAAGATTTAACAGTACTTATTATGTATATGCCTAACAACTATGTGTAACTGTGTTAAACTATGTAAAGCAAACTATGGGAGGCAAAAACTAATAGAATTGCAAAGATAAACAAGACCTTAACAACTATCAGAAATGGACCTAGTAGGCAGAAAATTAGCAAGGAACTGAGTTGACAGCTAAACTCAACATCATCATCAAACTACTATATATAATAGACTACTTTATCCAATAACAACAGAATGCAGATTCTTATCATGCTTACACAGAGCATTTGCCAGGACAGACCATATACTAGGCCATAAAACAGTCCTTAACAAATTTAAAATCGAAATCACACAATGTCTGCTCTCGGACCACAATGGAATTAAACTAGAAATCAATAAAAGAAAGATAGCTGGAAAATGTGAAAGATATGTGGAGACTTAACGCATTTTTAAGTAACACAAGAGTCAAAGGAGAAATCTCAAGAAAAAATAAAACATATTTTGAACTAAATAAAAAGGAAAACACAACTTATCAAAATTTGAGGGATGCTGGGATCCCTGGGTGGCACAGCGGTTTGGCGCCTGCCTTTGGCCCAGGGCGCGATCCTGGAGACCCGGGATCGAGTCCCATGTCAGGCTCCCGGTGCATGGAGCCTGCTTCTCCCTCTGCCTGTGTCTCTGCCTCTCTCTCTGTGTGTGTGACTATCATAAATAATAAATAAAAAAAAAAATTAAAAAAAAGAACAGTGAAAATACTCTGTATGATACCATAGATGGACACCTGTCATCCATTTGTCTAAACCTAAACAATGTACAAAATGAAAGGTGAACTCTAACTTCAACTGTGAACTTCGAGTGCTTATAATGTGTCAATGTAGGTTCAACAAATGTATCACTCTAGTGGGGTATAGAGATAATAGGAGACGCTATGCATATGTGGAGGAAATCACTATTATTTTTCCCGCCAATTTTGCTGTGAACCTAAAACTGCACTAAAAAAAATACAGTCTTAACAAAAAACCAAAAAGGGAAAGCAATAATGTTATAAGTTTTGCTGACTTTTATAATTAATCTCTGGAAAACAGGTTGCCATACCCCACTGTCATTGGCTCCGTATGCCACATTTTTTTTGTTTCTTCATGATTTCACTGTGATCTCAGGGATATAAAGACCTTTCTGGCTTAGCTCTAATAGTTTTTGGTATCCCAATTCCAAAATTCAAGAAGAAATAATGCGAATGGTCTAGATATTCAGCTCAGATTCAAATACCTGGTACTACTTTGGCTGGAGAAGGTGTATGGAATGGGAGGGAGCATATTAGGATCATAAGCTCCTTTTACCAAACCCTGCCCAATGGCATTTAAAATGATGTCTATTTTGGGGCAGCTTTTTAAGGAAAAGGTTATGGTCAAAAACATCAAGTAACAGCCATTCAAACTCAAAAGGAAAGGCAAATTTTGCTATTTTTTAACTCTCCAATATTTTAATTTAGAATTGAATTAACATAGAAATGAATATTCTTATATGTACTTCCCTATTACAAAGTTAATTACCTAATTATACTAAACATTTATTATTCTTATAATAAAAAAATTCCACAAGATAAAAAATTTTTTTAAGATTTTATTTGTTTATTCTTGAGAGACAGAGAGAGAGAGAGAGAGAGGCAGAGACACAGGCAGAGTGAGAAGCAGGCTCCCTGCAGGGAGCCCCATGCAGGACAGGAAGAACTCCACCTGGGGAAGTCTAGGAAAGTATTGGAAACCCACTGGGTAAAATCTTAAAGGGACATAAAATGTTGGTGGCTAAGTGTATATAAAAGTGAGAGAGAACAGATTTGGATAATGGTAGCAATATGGATAGAACATCACAGGTTGGAAAAGAGTAGTGGAATATTATGAAGTTGATGCCTGCAAACAGAGGTTGGAACCAAATTGACAAGGGCTTTGTTAAGAAAGAAAAGAAAAGAAAAGAAAAGAAAAGAAAAGAAAAGAAAAGAAAAGAAAAGAAAAGAAAAAAGGAAAGGAAAGGAAAGGAAAGGAAAGGAAAGGAAAGGAAAGGAAAGGAAAGGAAAGAAGAGAAGAGAAGAGAAAGGAAGGGAAAAAAGTTGAGAAATCCGAATTATATTGGAGGAGCCATCAGAGATTTTTAAGAGGCAACATTTGAAAGGATAGACTGCAGAGAAAAGCAGGAAGTATTATTTAATATAATAATAATTTAAAAAGAGGCATAAACTTTCTGAACACATCTAGTTGCTGAACCTGGTTCAAACATTTTGGTAGTTGTGTGACAACCTTCTTGACCTCTGTTTTATCTATTTTATATTGCAGTGCTATATGTGAAGATTGAGATAATGTATGTAATGTGGTTTGTCCAATGCTTAATAACTCAATATAATTGGAGATATATGAATCATTTACTATGTGTCACACAGTATTCTAAGATTTTTATATGTGTGGCATCATTTGACTCGCACAATAATCCTACAAGGCAGGTATTGTTTATCACTCCATTATACAGGTCAGGAATTTGAAACACAGGAAGGTAAAACAGCTTCCTTGGGTCACACAGCTACCAACTGGTGGAGATGGAATTCGAACTGAGGCAATCTGACTCCAGTTCCATGCCCTTAACAGTGTATCATTATGTATCTATAGGAAAGATCAAGCCAGTGCTCTTAAAAACTCTTGTCAAGGGGCGCCAAGGTGGAGCACTTGGTTGAGCTGCCAACTCTTGGTCTCCGGTGGTGGTGATCTCCTGGGTAGGGAGATCCAGCCCCTCCACAGGCTCTGTACTGGGCATGAAGTCTGCTTGGGACTTTCTTTCTTTCAAATAAACAAATAAATCTTTTAAAAAACAGAACCAAAACAAAACAAAACAAAAAAACTCTTGTCAAATGTTCTAACCTTCCAATTAAGTTTACAGATTCCTCCTCCTGCAGACTTAAGGGGCCCAGAATCTATGCGATTTGAAGTGTAGGAATCAGCACTTAAACCCTTCGAGATAATGTATACACATTAAAATTTGAAATTCGCTAATGATTTACGTAGAGAGAGCAGAAATTCAATGAAGAAAGTCCAAGTACGGGCAAGAAACAGATTAAAATGTAGAGACTATTTTTTTTTTTTTAATTACTATTTGCTGGTAGTTTCCATAAAATGAGAACAGCTGTCTGCAATTCTTAGGAAAGTACAGCTAATGCTTTTGCTGCAATCTCACACAAATATTTAAATCTCAACAATCAGAAATACTGAATACTTAAACCTATTTTTCCTGGCTAATAATGAAACAAAAGTTCACTAGCAGGGACGTGAGAGTAGGAGCAGACAGTAAAGGAAGAAGGAATGCCTAGTTTTTAAAAGATATTTGTGCAATTTCCATGGTATGATACCCTGGTGTTAAAATCTTAAAAGGAACATAAAGTATCAGTTCCTATAAAACAGCACACTATTAATCTGACAGTCTTCCATAAGGCAAAATAGAAAATCTCTATACATTTAAACTCATTTATATTTTAGCTGTAGCGTACGCATTTAAGCTGTTCCAGAAGGCAGACTTTGCTATGGGGTCAGACAATTTGATATTTGAGGCAGTTCATCACTAAAAATAAATACAACAAACAACAAAACAAAACCCGCCCGAGTCCCGGAAGCGTTGGTGGAGCGCTTCCACAAAGACCGCACAATGACCCAGCTGGCCAGCGAGAGGAGGAGGTGAAAAGGCCGACTCGTGCGACTCCCCAAACCTTACCCCTATTGTTAGGGAAAACCAAGACCTCCGGGGAGCACCGCGGTTCCTACAGGAGTCTCGGATTTTCGCGGCACAAGAAAAATCGTGAAAGAAAAATATCCGGGTTTTCAACACAAAGGATACTCAGATTTCAGTTTAAATCCCCACCGGGCATTTCGAAGACTGTCACTTCCCTAAGAGGAACTCTGGAGCCACGTACCGCGTCGCCTCGCTCTTAACCTGCCCCCAGCCTTCCATCTTTCATAAAGGAAGGTTCTCCTGCCTGCGGGAACGCTTTCGCAGTTAGACCCAAGTACTGTTACAGCTTCAGCGTTCCGAGTCGCATTGGCGGGAATACGAAACCGACCGGAAGGGCGGATTAAACGAGGCTTAACCTCGGGGCCGGGGGCGCCGAGGAGCCCTCGGTGCTCCGCGCTGGTCGTGGGCGCCCGCCCGGGAGACGCTTCCCAGCGCCCCGGGCGACTCCTCCACGTCTGCGAGCCCGGCTCCGCCACCCGACGTCCGCGAGGGCGCTCCGAGGCCTCCGCTACACGCTCCCGCCTCTCGAGCCCTGCCCCGTCCCACGTTCGAACTCTCTCCCTGGGAAACTCTATAGTTTCTTCCCGTTCCTCATCCACTCACCCAGGAGCGCCGGGCGGAGGTTCCCGAAAGGCCGTGTCACCTTGCCCTCCTTTCGCCGAGCCGCAAAGCCGACGGCGAGCAGCCCCATGCAACGGCCCACAAGATTCAAATTCGTCCACTTCCGCCTGCAATCCGGAAGGTGCGCTAAGCTCCGCCCCCCCGCGGTGGGAGCCGGCGGCGCCGGCGGCGCGGGCGGCGCGGGCGGCGCGGGAGGGGGAGGGGCCCCGCGACCCCCTCGACCCCCGCGACCCCCGCGACCCCCGCTCTGCCCCCGGGGGCGGGGGTCGCCTGTGCCGCGCCGCCTCCGCTGCAGTGTCCCTTGTCTGTGTGCTTCCTGGACAGGTCCCAGAGTCGGTGCTCCTGCCCGGTGACTGGAGAGGATCCCCTGGTTTCTGGAACGGACAGAGGCGCGCCGACGCCCGTCACTCCTTCAGGGACCCCTGACGCTTTTACCCCCCGCGCCGCTCTCGCGTGAACCACGGCTGCGGCGGAGGAAGCAGCAAACTCTGCGCAAACCTGCTTTCCCTGGACGCTCCTCGATCCCGGCGCAGTCGGGACGTCTGACCTCTGTCGCCCCCCCACCCCCCGTTTCGGGGAGACAAAAAGCCAAGGGCGCCAGGCACACTGGTTCGAACCACAGTCGAAGATGCGGGGTGGCGAACTCGTGCCTGGTCCCAGATAAAATACACGAGGGCAAGGAGGGCGGGTGTCGGAAAGCGACGAATCTTTGGGCCCCTCTGATAATAATCGAGACTGTTTTACGTGATTATTACGTAGTTGTCCTGGGAGACTCTGAGCACAACAGTGTCATTTTCCTTTCCCAACGACCGCTTCCGAAGGGACACATCTGGGAGCTCTAAGAAAGGAAAGGAGAGGTCGGATGTGTTTTAGCACCTCCCCCCCCCCCCCCCCCCCCCCAGGAAGCTAAACTACTCTGATTCTGAGGTGGCCACCGGATCATCCTCACATCTAATAGTACTGATTTAACTTAAAAACATCATTTCAAACCAAGCCAGAACGCCTTCAGCCTCTGTCAAGACTGCAATTTGAAAGATTAGATTTCTATGGATTTATCGTACGGATAATCCGACAGGAGAGAGTGTAAAGCTATTAACAAGCGTACTCTTTGAACAATAGAGAATAGGAAATAACCTGTGTCTCTCGATAAGAAAATGATTAAATGAGTTATGATACTTTAGGATCTAATACACTGACATTGTACAGGCGCTAAAAATAATGACGTATAGCGGTAGGTACTCAAATGAAATAATGAAAAAAAAAATCCACTGCAGAAGGACTCTACATTGTATCCTTTTCAAGTATGTGTACGGGCAGCCCCGGGTGGCTCAGCGGTTTAGCGCCGCCTTCAGCCCAGGGCGTGATCCTGGAGACTCGGGCTCCCTGCATGGAGCCTGCTTCTCCCTCTGCCTGTGTCTCTGGCCGCCCCCGCCTCCCCTCTGTGTATTCTCATGAATAAATAAAATCCTTAAAGAAAAAAAAAAAGTATGTGCATGGTATACAGAATTTCTAGATGGATAGTAAACTGTAAAAATTTATTTCTCTGGTAGATTGATGAATGGGGATGTGAAGAAGCTTTTTATTTTTTGCCTTTTAACCAGCTGAATTTTAAAAATAATAACGTGTTTTACTCTTGCAATTGTGTTTTGTAAATGAAGGTTGTTAGAAATCGAATGTATTCTAGATACAGTATCGTTTAATAAATGTATAAAGGTATAATGTTTGAATAGTCTGTGTCCATTCATTCATACATTCCTTCAACAATTATATGGTAATGGTTTGATCACACATTTTGTCATTCATGATATGTTGCATTATTTAATGTCGCCACACTTCTAATGTGGCCCCATTAAATATATTGCTCCTTCGGGTTCTTTCAAGGCGGAAAGGATGTCATGTATTTTCCTGTGTCTCTCATCATTCTTGGCACCTTCGCACCATTAAATTTCATCCCTCACATGAATGAAATTCTCAAGTTAATCAGCAAACGAAAGTTAAATACTCAAATTGCCCTTGAAAAGTCCCCAAGACAACTATAAAATATAATAAAAATATGATTTTTTATACAACTGTATAGGCATACGTTTTGTTTTGTTCTAATGTTTTATTTAAATGTTTGTCCTCTAAGTTTTCCTTACTCAGTTCTTCTTTTTGGACTCTCAATAAAGTCTTCAATTTCTTCCACCAAGATATTGATGATGGCAGCCCTGCCATCAGTCAGACCAGTGATACTGATTTCTCATCCCCAGTAGAAGGTCCCTTAAAGACACTGACATATTTTTTCCCATAGGACTAGCCAGGCTTGATTGTATAAATTGTCTATGGCTAGTGTTTATTGAGTGGAATATCAGGTTATTTGCACTTTTTAAACTGTTACTCCTTGCTCCCCTCACAAAGAGTGAATATAAATGAATTTGAATACAGGCAGTATTCAAGTAATGTTGTGGCATTTCATTAACAAATACCCACTGCAATAAATACCCACTGACTAAATCCAGGAACCTGAGTAACTGCAAACTTAACATTTTAAAGAAAATATTCCCTGCAAGATATATTTAAATCTAACAAATCTGGCCATCAAACCAGCATTCAGAGAGCTAAAAAAGTTTTAAATTCAGTAAAATGCATTGATATGAGTATTCCACCTACTAAAAGCTGCAAAAACTGAAGAAACACACAAAAAAGTCTTAGTTTCTGATAACCCCTCAGTAATCTGAACTGAGAACTGAATCCATAGAAAATTTTAATCATAGATAATATAACCTTCTCTTCCCTGCTTTCTTCCTTCTGTTCACTCCTCGTACTACAGACACAAGACAAAAACACCTTCTGGGACCAATGGTCATCAGTTCACCCACAAGAGCCTATACAAAAGTGCCTTGGCAGTAGAGCTCCTAGAACTTACTTTGAAAGGTTCTTATCACAAGCAACATTACTGACAAGAACAATAAAATACCTAGAAATAAATTTGTTTAAAGTATAGGATATGTAAAAAACATTGTCATTGGAAACAAGTGATTTTAATGTCTGCAAATGGAAGATAAATAAGAATGGTTTAGAATAAGATTAGCAGAGGCTGGGAGTAGGCAATGTGTCTTACTAGATAATAGAACTTCACAAAAAGCTACTATGATCAAGGAGTAGTAATGAAAAAATTAGCATAAAAAAGATAAATACATAGAGAATCCAGAAAAATTCAATTGTACATAGAATATTAATATAAAGGTGGCATTTCAGTGTAGTGGGTAAGGAATATTTTCACTCATAAATTAGCAAGAAATGACAATAACTGGCTATCTGGAAGATAAAAAGTTAGGCCTCTACCTTGTACCACAGGTAAATTCTACAAGAATTATAGGTTGAAATATAAAAAATGTAACAAAAATGTATTGGGTGAAAAATTAGAAGAATAACTAACTGTAGGTTAAAGAGATTTTTTTTAAAAAAGATTTTATTTATTTATTCATGAAAGACACACACACACACACACACACACACACACACACACAGAGGCAGAGACACAGGCAGAGGGAGAAGCAGGCTTCCTGCAGGGAGCCGGACTTGGGACTCGATCCCCAGTCTCCAGGATCACGCCCTGGACTGAAGGTGGCGCTAAACCACTGAGCCAGCGGGGCTGCCCTAAAGAGATTTCTTAAGGAAGGAAACTTAGAAGCCATAAAATAAAAGATGAGTA
Source organism: Canis lupus baileyi (assembly GCF_048164855.1). Lineage (NCBI taxonomy): Eukaryota > Metazoa > Chordata > Mammalia > Carnivora > Canidae > Canis > Canis lupus. Next base: position 11,389,983 of record NC_132846.1, on the reverse strand, counting down.
AGCCATGCCAAAATATGCCACTTTGGCATAAAAATTATTTTGAGCTGAAGGCATCTGAGAAGCAGACACAGGAAGAACTGTCTGCGTTCCGCCATCTAACAAAAGCAGGGCATAAATTTCCCTTTGTGGAGATGTTCCCCTCCTCTCTCCTACCAAAAGGAGAACATCCCTTAGCACTAGAGATGGAGATGACACTGAGGAGTCTGCATAAAAAAGTCTTACTAAATAACTTTTATCTACCATTAGTTTCCCCCATATATTTACCTTCCCTCAATTTACCACTCCTAGAAGCCCACACCCTTCTTCTTTTGTCTAGTTATTTCACAACTTACCACCCTTCATTAAAATAGTATATAAGCTCTCAAGCCTAACCACTTATTTGAGTTTTACATTTTTCCCTGGACCACTGTGCGTGTAACATTAAAAAGAAAACTTTTATGCCTTTAGTCTGTCTTTGCCAGTTTAATTTGCAGGACTCCAAGTTCTACCAAGAGGGCAGAGGAAAAATCTTTCCTCTCTCACAAATACAACACATGGCTATGTTAAACTCTAAAGTACTTAGTTGGCAGTTGGCAAGATTCACCATAAAACCTCAAAAGATAAATGAAAGAGTTGTGATAATATTTATGATACAGGGTTAACAACTCTAAACAATTTTTATAATTCAGTTATTTCAAAAAGTAATAAAAATGGGCAAAAGAAGTGACCAAGTAAAGAGAAAATGAGAAGGAGAAAAAACAAAATAACAAAAAGACCCTCAATGTTACTACTACACAACCAAAAACTAATTTTCCTTCCTTTGATTGGAAAAAATTTAAAAAGTCATAACATCCAATAATGAGAGGGTGTGGTGGTAAAATGTACATTCCTGCCATCATTACTACAACTCTTTTGAAAAATAACTCTTTGACCAAGTTTTCTCAACTTCGTGATTCTCTTATAGAGATAAACACGATAGTGTGTTTTGAGGCACTCCTAATTAGAAAAAACTGTCCATCAGGAAGGAGGTGATTGAAAGTTAGGGTACATCTATACTATCAAGAGACTTCACAAAGGTGTATTGCTTTGCCTCTTCAATTATTGCCTCCAAACTTTGGGCTACTGAACCCTCAAAAGTATATAAAGTGAAAATGAAGAATGACATTACTTAATTTAAAAAGTCATAATATTCTGCTCCGCAGTAATGCTGATAAACCTGGCCCTGCAAAATGGCATTCATTCTTACATTAGCATTCACCAAGAATTGACACACATTGCTGGACTAAATTGTCCTTTACAGCAGCTAATTCCTCCTCTGAGTTAGCCATATTGAACCTCTGATAATCCTTTCTGCCTTTCACATGAGTAATATTTCTTTCTTTCAAGATTTTATGTATTTGAGAGAGATAGATGGAGTGAGAATGAGAGAGAGAGAGAGAAAGAGAGCACTCATGTAGGGGGAGGGGCATAGAGAGAGGGAGAAGCAGATTTCCCACTGAGCAGGGAACCCACCAAAGGGAGGGGATCAATCCCAGAACCCTGAGATCATGACTTGAGCTGAAGGCAGCCACTTAACCGACTGAGCCATCCAGGTGCCCCAATTTTCTTGATCCTCATCTCCTACTCACACTTAAAGCAAACACTTGACCCAGACTTTTGGCAGACTCTGGTCTCCCCTTCTTATTCCCTGATAGATCCCTGAATATCTGTTCACCTTGAGGATAAATTTCTAGCTTTCGGCCCTTAAATCATTTCTTATTCATCCCTATCAATATTGTGCCTGGTTCCCAAGGTTACCTCACCTATTTCCCTTGACTAGTTACCGTCCCTGAGAACTTGGAATAAGACTTTTTATCAGCTCAAGTTTCCTGCTACTCAGAGCCCTACTAGAGTCATACAATGATAAGTATACTTCTAGAAGGGACCATTCAAAGAGTCTAATCAGGGGTGGCTTGGTGGCTCAGTCAGTTTAAGCACTGGCCTTCGGTTCAGGTCAGGATCTCGGAGTAATGGGATTGAGCCCTGTATTGGGCTCCCTGCTCAGCAGGGAGCTTCTCCCTCTCCCTCTGCAACCCCCCCCCCCCCACTCGTGCTCTCTCTCTCTTTCTCAAATGAATAAATAAAAAAATTTTTTCTAAAAAAGAGTCTAATCAAGGCCTACTCAGGTTCTTCAATAGGATACCTAGCCTAGAAACAGAGCATGGTTCTGTTTGGGTTAGGATAGGGAGGGAGGCAGGGAGAGGGAGTGTGGTTGGTAGGTAGGTAAGGGAGTAAGCAAACATAAAAAGGGTGTCACTTTTAAGTTTTCCAGTCTTGATTTCACACTTCTTTTTTCGACATCTTTTATTATGTCATTATAGACTTAGCTCTAATATCAATATACTGCTTTACCAAAAAGGTATTTCTTTTGGAAATTATGCTAGGAAAGCAACAAACTAGAACAGGTCCCATTTAGTCTCTCGGCAATTCTTTAGAACAGCACTGCTCAACACGAATGTTAGCCACAAATAGAGTTTTCAATTTTCTAGTAGCCACATTAAAAAAATAAAGAAGGAAACAGATGCAATTAACTAAAATAATTTATTTATTTAACTAAAATAATGTGTTTTATTAAATATTTATTTAAAATATTTTAACTTTAATATGTAATTGATAGAACCAATTAGCAATGAGATATTTTACATTCTCTTTTTTTTTTTTTTTTGGTGCTGAGTCTTCAAAATTGATAGAGAATTGACCTTTGAACAATATGGGTTTGAATTGTGCAGGTCCATTTATATGTGGATTTTTATTTTCAATAAATACAGTTATAGCATTCTAAATGTCTTTTCTCTTCCTTATGATTTTCTTTTTTTTTTTTCTTCTCTCCTGCGCCCGCCCCCCGCCCCCCGCCCCCCTTCCTTATGATTTTCTTAACACTTTTTTTCCTAGTTTACTTTATTGTAAGAATATAGTGTATAATATATACAATATATAAAATATGTGTTAATTGTTTATGTTATCAGTAAGGCTTCTGGTCAATAGTAGGTTATTAGTAGTTAAGTTTTTGGTGAGTCAAAAGTCATACATGGATTTTTGACTGCATGGGGAGGTCAGTGTCCCTAACCCCCACAGTGTTCAAGGGTCAACTCTATATTTTACATTTATATCACATCTTAATTGTACTAGTCCTATTTCAAGTGTTCATAACCACATGTGACTAGTGGTTTCTATATTGGCCAGGTTTAAAATATGTCACAATTAGTCCCTCTGAAGAATACAGGCTACCAAGAGACTCTATTTCCCAAATTCTATTTCTCTGACTTCTAACAAACATTTCAAAGTATGAAATAGAAGTAATTATCTTTTCCCCAACTAATTTTATATCTTAACTATTCCTACTCTACTTATGAGTAGGAGTATCTTATTACTTCTTCCATATATACCTCAGGTTTGTTGTTTTTACTTCCCTCTTTTGACCCTCTCTGTGCTCATTTTCCTTATCTGTTCTATAGGCTTTCTTCTATGATTCTCAGTAATATTCAAATACTTTGGAATATACTTATTTGTAAAACAAATTAGACCATTTCTAATGATCCCTTCTTGTGTACAAGTCATAATGAAAATACTGTACAAAATAAGTATTTGACCATTATTAGTGTATGACTGCATGATCAGGAAGTATTTATTAAGCATCTACTATGCTATCATCACTACTAATAAATTTCTGAATGGAGTTTTCACTGTGTACATTAAAAATATTCCTTATATTAGTTTTCCTGACCAGTCTTTTTACATCAATTTTTGAACTTGAATCAGCATACAGTTTAGGAGAAGTAGGCTGTTTGCTACCAAACAGAATTCTTTTTCTCAATGTCTCAGTCACATAAATGTTTTGATCTAAATTTTTAATCTAACTGTGGTTTGCTGTCTTTTAAGTCAAACACACCACCTCCTGGCAGCAGGAAGCACCACCCAAAACAGCAATTTCAGGTTTCTTGTTTCAGGGTTGTTTGGATAATAAGTAGGTTTATTAACAACAGTGATTTGGAATGATACCATTCCTGCTGGGTAACTGCATGATTTTAGCAAGAAGGGCTTGAAGTTTGCTTGTAGCCAGTATGAGACATGGTGTTCTAATATAGGTCAAAGTTATGATCTGTTTTGTTAATATTCTTTCTCTCCAGGTTGGGGTGTCAAATAGTTGTCTGGATTGCTTTTCATAGTTGCTGTCTTTTGGCTTGAAGTGTTTATATAGAAATCAGAGCCCTTTTCCAGTTACGAGTAATTCTACATGTAGGCACTCACATTGGTAATGCCATCCAGAATAAATCAAGTAATGAACAACATGTTTGAACTGAATCTTAAAAATTCTTGGATACAATTGCTGGCAATCAAAACTGTTTCAGTTTATTTTGTGTACTTTGATTTTTTTAATACCTCTCAGAATACTCTAGGGAAATGACTTCTCAAGTGCATTGATAAAGTGATTCAGTTATAATGAGCCGGATTCTCACCTGCGTGTTTTGATAGAAGAGGAAGAAAATTTCAAATTCTCACTAAGGTCCAGGGCACAGACTTGCCAGTTAGGAAGCAGCCACTTGCTTAAAGCCTAGCTTAGACCTTGATGGCTGGTCTTCAGGGAAAATTCTTCAAGTAGACCAATAGTACAGTGTTAAGAACTGGCCTATAGATCCAGAGAACCTGAGATTTAAATACTAGCACTGTTACTTACAAGCTAATTATGAAGAACCCAATCCTCTATGCATCACTATTGGCTCATAAAATGTAAATCATAGTAACTACCTCACAGATTTGTTGTAAACTTTACATGTGAGGATGTTTATAGGCAATTATGAGCAGGCAAAATAGGCATCTCATATAGTCAACATCCTCTTCCATCTCTTGGTGGCATGAAGCATGTCATGTCCAGTTCCTTTAGGTGGGTAGTCTACTTTGAGTTGTCCAGACTTTCCTCCCAAGTGGATCTTTACCTGGCTCCTCTCCTTTTCCCTCAGAGCCTATGATTAATTCCTCAGTGACTTGTTCTCTACTTTCTACCTTGGTAGCTAATATGAAAAATTTATTCTTGTTAATATAAAGAGCCAATGGATTCGTTTTAATAAACTACCTGTAGCTCATAAGGATAGTGAGAGATTTGTGGCTAGTCAGATACGATGTTTGGCATCTAAGTCTCCCTCTTCTTTTTCCCCATAGTTTGGGTTTACAAATCTGGTAACTTAGAAGCAGTTCACATCTTTTTTTTTTTTTTTTGGCATTTGTACAGTAATGGATATTAAACTTTAGTATGGGGGATCCCTGGGTGGCTCAGAGGCTTAGCGCCTGCCTTTGGCCCAGGGCGCGATCCTGGAGACCCGGGATCGAGTCCCTCGTTGGGCTCCCGGCATGGAGCCTGCTTCTCCCTCTGTCTGTGTCTCTGCCTCTCTTTCTCTCTCTATGTTTATCATAAAAATAAATAAATAAATCTTTAAAAAAATAAACTTTAGTATGTGGGCAGTGAATATAAAGGACAATCAGATTTCTCATAAATGAGATTAACTAATGAAAGGCATATGATTTGAAAAGAAAAAAGGAACTAGTATTTATTTAATACTTTCCACATTCCAAACACCGTAATAAAACTATTCAAAAGTTGATTTACTTAATCCTGACTAATAAAATAGGTAACAAAACTAGGTTTTAATGCAATTAAGTAATTTGCCCAAGGCCACAGTAGACAGAACTGGTATTTAACTCCAGCTCGTTTACATACGAAGATTGTTCTTTATGCATCACAGTATTTTAATTCATATACTCCATGAGAGATAGGACCAGCTGTAAGAAACCTGACATTAATCTAAAATAATCAACTAATAGTATAGCTTGACTTTTATGGGAAATCTGTTTACTTACCTGCACAATTATAGGACATTAATTTGGTAAAAGATCTTAGATATATCATCTATTCTCTACCCCTCAGCATGTAAAATCCTCCCAACTTTCTGGGCCTTAGGTAAAACATGTATTTAAGAGAATTGAGGGAAAAAGAAAGAGGTCCAGAATTCCTTTTGAGCAGATAGGGGAATCAGTTCTCAAATCAAGCTCCAGTTTTCTGCTCATTTAATTATCTAAATATTTCTTTTTCTAAGAGTGGCATCAATGTCTAAAATGAACCCTGATTGATGTCTGGCATCACTTTACCAAGGTACAGTCCCTACCCAAATTTCAGATAGTGACCAGTATGCTTTTATAGCACAAATTCCATACCAGTTGTTAAGGACCACTTGATGATCTTTTTTCTACTAAAATACTCACAGGAATTGTCAAATAGTGTGTAAACATCTCAGCATTGCTGGTATCAGGCAATGCTATCTGTAGTATAGGGATGCTTAGGTAGATTTAAAGCAGAAGAGAGGTAGTGTGTCTCATTTATAAAATCTGTGGCAGTCAGACAACCTTCAAATATACATTTTCTGCTCCTTAGAACTTTTTAAAGTTCTATTCCTCTAAATAATTGGCTATAAAAGCTAGCTCCTATGGAAGCACCCTGATTATTATTTTAGCTAAGATAGAAAACTCCATCTATCGTAGAGATGATATGATAGGGGATTTTATTTTATTTTTTTATTTTTTATTTTTTTTAATTGGGATTCAATTTGCCAACATATGGCATAACACCCAGTGCTCATCCCATCAAGTGCTGATAGGGGATTTTAGATTTATGACTATCTGGTCTATTATGTTGTTTACCATCTAAATATTCATCTAATGATTGAGTCCAGTTAGTTACCCAGGAACCCTGGATTTCCTTGATTCATTACAAGAAACTAGTGCCAAGAAATGCTGAGTGTCTCCCAAAATGTATACAAAATGTATACAGTAAGATTGTATGCTTTAGTCAATTCATGAGTAAATTGCAGCCAGGTGTTGGATTCATACCATTAAGTGACTAAAAGCACAAAAACTAATATTAAGAACAAGAGCTTTTAAAGAAAAATTAAAAAAAGGCATTTAGATAGGAAAGAAAGAAGTAAAACTTTATTTGCAGATAATATGATTGTCATAAAATTTCGAAGAAATCCACAAACAAGCAGCTAGAGCTAATACATGAGTTTAACAGGTTTTTGGATATACAATCAATATACAAAAATGAGTTGTATTTTTATATACTAGCAATGAACACTTGGAAATGGAAATCCATGAAATTATCTGGATTAGGTAATGGTTTTTGAGACTCAACACCAAAACACAAGTGATAAACAAAAAATTTGATAAACTGAACTTCATCATTTTTAAACACGTGCACTTCAAAGAATACCACTAACAAAGGTAAAAGACAAACCCACATGCTGGAAGAAAATATTTGCAAGTCATGTAACAATGACAAGGAACTTATATCCATAATATACTAAGAACATTTAACTCAACAATAAAACAACCCAATTAAAAGATAGACAAAAGATTTGAATGAACAGTTCTCAAAGAAAAATATACAAATGGTCAAAAAGCACATGAAAGAATGCTCAGCATCATTAAGCGGTAGGGACATGCCAATCAAAAACCAGAAAGAAGGGTGCTTGGGTGGCTCAGTTGGTTCAGCATCTGCCTTGGGCTTAGATCATGTTCTCGAGATCTTGGGATCAAGGCTCATATTGGGCTACCTGCTTAGTGAGGAGTCTGCTTTCCCTCTGCCTCTTCTCCCCACCACTCACACTCTCCAATAAATAATAAGGAAAATCTTCTAAAAAACCACAAAAGATATCACAAGAAATATAACCATTGGAATAGTGGTAAAAACAAACAAACAAACAAACAAGAAAACATAAAATAACTAGTGCTGGCAAAGTTGTGGAGAAAATAATGTAACTGTGTCCCAAGCAGCCTAGAGGTTGCCTCTAGCTTATAACTTGACTAATTAAAACTTCTTTTATTTTTTTTAGAACTTTTTTTTTTAAGATTTTATTTATTTATTCATGAAAGAAACAGAGAGAGAGAGAGAGAGAGAGAGAGAGAGAGAGAGGCAGAGACACAGGCCGAGGGAGAAGCAGGCTCCACACAGGGAGCCCGATGTGGGACTCGATCCTGGGACTCCAGGATCACACCCTGGGCCGAAGGCAGGCACCAAACCGCTGAGCCATCCAGGGATCCCCTATAACTTCTTTTAGATTTCAATAGAACACTGACTCTGGGGAAACAAGGAACACTAGCCACTGCTGCTAATGCCACCAATTGTTGGATCAGTCATCGAAAACCTTTGTCAGTATGATTATTCTAATCCTACCATTATTTCTGTATATAATCTCACTCATGTACCCCCTCACACAATAGATTTACAGAAATCTGCTTCCTGTGTCACTTAACTGGGCCCATCTAGTAACCCACCACCCAGAAGTCCTGTTTCTTCCTTACTCAATCCCTCATCAAACATCTTGTTCAAAGCAGTAGTGAAGTCCCCATAAGCTTACAAATTTCTATTGGCCAAACAGAATCCCTAAATTAATTACCCATGTAAAAATTCTACTGCTAACGGTCTTTGCAGAACCACCCTCTCTAAGCTATTTTATTAAGAAGCGCTTGAACTACTCAGATGGAGATTATCAGACCCCCATTTGTAACATAATACTTCAGTAAAGAATATTCCCTAGGATTTGGGGAAATTAACTGCCTGTCAGCTAAGAAGGAGGAAGTAAACTCCCCACACAAAATCCTGGTTCCAAAATTTAACACCTACTATGCCTTAACACCTTTTCAGCTGTAGGGATAATAAGAGGACTCCATGGGCTATGGTTGTTTGAACAGTTGGACAATGGGAGGCTGTGCTTGCTAGGCTTTCTTCTCACTCCTTTCTCAGTCCATGATAAGTCTAAAATTGCCTGTTGGACTAGCTCTTTCAGATTATTCATCCAGAACATTTGGGACCTCCCTGGGGAAATACTAGATGGAGATGAATATTCTGTTGGGTATACTTTGCTCTCCTAGTGGGGAGTTACAATTCATAAACATGTGTTAGGAAGTTTGTCTATTAGGTATTAAGGAGGGCACTTGATATAATGAGCACTGGGTTATATGCAACTAATGAATTACTAAATTCTACCCCTGAAACTAATAATACATTATATGTTAATTAAATTGAATTTAAATTAGAAATCAAGAAAAAAGAAAATTTGTTTACTACTAACAAAAAAATTGGGATCCCTGGGTGGCGCAGCGGTTTGGCGCCTGCCTTTGGCCCAAGGCGCGATCCTGGAGACCCGGGATCGAATCCCACGTTGGGCTCCCGGTGCATGGAGCCTGCTTCTCCCTCTGCCTGTGTCTCTGCCTCTCTCTCTCTCTCTCTGTATGACTATCATAGATAAATAAAAAAAAATTAAAAAAATTAACTCTCTTATCATCCTGCAAAAATCTTTGGACTCCTTGGTTAAAGTGGTACTAGACAACAAAATACCCTTAGACTATTTTAGCAGAACAAGGAGGTACATGTGTAGTGGCAAACTCTTCCTGCTGTACTTACAATAACACCGCCACACAGGTTAAAACTAGTAGACAAAATTAGACAGCAGGTCACTTGTTTGCAGCAGAGCTTAGACCATCACACCCCTCTGCTTTGTGGGAGTTAAGACTGGTATACTGGCCTATTTTCTTGGACATGCTCTAGTATCAGATCTATTTTAGAGGGAATAATAAAGATGGGTCTTAGAATATTACCAATACTTATTAGAATATACTTAGTGGCAAAACTAATAATGTTATTTGCCAACAGATTATGCAAAAAGAGTCCAAAGTGTTATATAATTACTACCTCTGATATACTCCCCCTTTAAAACAAGGGACCAAGACTTATATCTTACACCATGTCAAGATCTTTGATTCTAAAATCCCTTCTATGTCCAGATTCAACTTGAATTCTATTCTATAGCTGCCCATATTCCATAGAAACAAAATGAAGGAATGACAATGGGGATTTGTACCTGTGTCCCAAGCATCCTAAAGGCTACATATCTCTAATTTACTGATCTGTGGTACTTAGCTTATAAGTTGGCTAATTATATATAGCCTCTTGGAGATTTCAATAGAAAACGGACTCTGGGAAACAAGAAACCAGAGGTTCCTAGAAGATCAAGCTTGACCATGCTATAAAATAACCTTCCCTGATACCAGCAAATTTGCTTGAGATCGTATCAAGAATGATTAACCACTATACCACTGCTTCCCCTGAATGTGAACGCTTACTACTTCACCGTATCTCCCCTTAAAAAGTACCTGCTTGGTCTAGAACTTTAGAGACGATCTTTGTTCATTTCTTTTTTTTTTTCCTTTTTTTTTTTAAATTTTTATTTATTTATGATAGTCACAGAGAGAGGGAGGCAGGAGCTCTCTCCTCCCATGCCAGGAGCCCGACGTGGGATTCGATCCCGGGTCTCCAGGATCGCGCCCTGGGCCAAAGGCAGGCACCAAACCGCTGCGCCACCCAGGGAACCCTGGAGATGATCTTTGGACTTTAATCTGCAACCTTCCCAGATTGCTGGCCTCCTGAATAAAGCAACCTTTCCTTTCTAACCAACACTAGTCTCTGGAGTATTGGGTGTTCAGGGACAAGAAGCTGAGTTTGGGTTTAGGTAATATTAGAACCCTTATGCATTGCTGGTGGGAATGCAAAATGGTGCAGACTCTTCAGAAAAACAGTTTGGCAGTCTCTTACAGTGTCAAACAGAGTTATTATACGATCCAACAAAATTACCCCTAGGAGTTTCCATAATAGAAATGAAGTATGAGTACTCACACTGAGACTTGTACACAAATGTTCATGGCAGGATTATTCATAATTACCAAAATGTAATACCAATTGTTGAATGGATAAACAAACTTTAGTGTATCCACACAAAGAATACTATTTAGCAATTAAAAGGAATGGGGTGCAGATACATGCTATAACATGGATGAGTTTCAAAAGGCATTATATTCAGTGGAAGAAATAACATATAAAAGATCATACGTTGTATGATTCCATTTACATGAAATGTCCAGAAAAGACCAATCTATAGAGAGACAGAAAGTGATCAGTGATTGTCTGGAGCTGTCAGGAGGAGATGGGGATTGACTGCTAATGGGCACAAGTTTTTGTTTGAGTGATCAGAATATCCTAAAATTAGATTGTAGGGATTTTTGTACCAGTCTCTAAACACAATAACTGCCATTGCATTGTAGACCTATCATGAATGAATTTGTGGTATGTAAATTACCATAAATTACATATCTGTAAAGCTACTTTAAAAAATTGTAACTTTTGTCTTTTTGGATAAGAGTTTCCTGGAAAAATAAGTCATGTCAATAAAGACAAAGGAATAATAAAGTTTTGTTAGTGAAGACAGCAGAATAGTAAAGCCAATGTATGCAGACGGTTAACTTATGGGGTTTACAGTTTCAGTTTTTAAAACCAATATATACATATATTTCAATCATACACACATCAGAGTGTTAAAACTGCAATGCAAAAAATAAAATATAGTGTGTGATAGAGTGAATGGGTGGCTATTCTAGGTGTAGCATTCAGAGAAGAATTTTATGAAAACATTTTTTTAAAAAAAGATTTTATTTATTCATGACAGACCCCACAGAAAGAGGCAGAGACACAGGCAGAGGGAGAAGCAGACTCCATGCAGGGAGCCGGATGTGGGACTCGATCCCGAATCCTGGGATCACGCCCTGAGCCAAAGACAGACGTTCAACTGTTGAGCCACCCAGGTGCCCCATGAAAACACCTTTTATTTTTTTATTTTACTTACAAAACCAGAGATATTAATGCCAAAATGGAGCCAGCCTTGTGAATATGGAGGTCGGAGTGGGTGGAAGAATGGGAAGAGCATTTCAGTAAAGGAAACAGCTAATGCAATCAGGGGGTTCTTTGTTAGTTAATATTTCTCTAAGGCCTTAAATGAGCTCTTCAATTTCATCTCTCTAGACATCAGAACAACGCATCTCCTGCCAGTGCTCTGCAAACTCTTGAATTTACTGATCTTTCTTTAACTTTTAAAAAACATCTTTATTGAGGTATATATATATATATCATAAAATTCACCCATGTTAGGTGTACAATGTAGTGATAGTGTATTTACAGATTTGTTTAAACATCATCATAATCCAATTTTGATGACCTCAAAAAGAAACCCTGTAAATAATGTGACTCCTTTTTATTCTTCTCTCCTTTTCTTCTTTTTTTTCTCTCTCTCTCATCAACCAAAGGTTGGTAAAAACTCTTTCACTCTTCTGCATTGGTCCATGGACCAGTAGTTAGGAGCCACTATTTTATAGCAGGTTCCAACACTAAAATTTTGTGATTCTCTGACTCATCCATTCTTTCATTGTGCTTTTTTTCTTTCCTGAATTTCCTAACTTATTTTCTAGTTGACAGGTAGGCGCCAAGGGTAAGCTTGGGTATTTTGGCATGAAGAGTATTCTGAGCTGAAGGCAACAGACCTAATAGGCTCAAGAGAAACTCCTCCCCCCACTCCCCAAACTATATAGAAGGATCTAAATTGAGTATCTTTTTCCAGAATAAGGGTTATCAGCAGAGATAAGTTTCATCTGAGTGACCCCTCTATCTGACAGGGCAAAAATCTAATTACTAAACATGTACTCTTCCTATTGCCTTGTGAAGTGCAGTTCTTTCCTCTGAAGTCCCAGCCACTACCCCCATCCCCTTAGTCCAGAATGACTATGCCTTGTTTTGCCCGTCTTTGGAATTTCCATGTCTGTGTGGATTTTAAATGTGTACGCTATTAAATGTGATTAATCCTGCTAATCTGACTCATGCCCATTTGATTCTTAGTCCAGTTAGAAGACCCTTGAAGGGGACAGGAATTCTTGCTCCCCAACCACATTATCTTTATTGTCTTGGAGAACATTAGAATTGTTACAGTAGAAATGAATCCAAGTTTTACTATTTTTAAGACTTCAACTAAGTCTCTCTCTCTTTTTAATTTAATTTTATTTTTTTATTTGTTTGTTTGTTTATTTGGTTATTTGACACAGAGAGCAAGAGAGCACAAGCAGAGGGAGCAGCACAGGGAGAGGCAGACGCAGGCTCTCTGTTGAGCAGGGAACTTGATCCAGGCATCGATCCCAGGACCCTGGAACCATGACCTGAACTGAAGGCAGACACTTAACTGACTGAGCCACCCAAGTGCCCCTTCAGTTAAGTCTCTTAAGAATAAAATACTAGAGTCTTAAAAGGATAGAAACACAAAATTAGTGCCAAAGCAAAGATAAAATACTAAAATAGATGCAGATATACCTAATTTCTTCCAAGGCCCTTTGCCACCTCCTCAGGACACCTCGCTCTGCCCTAAGACTTTGTTGAGGATACAAATTAATGCACTGTATGAACACTTTGTTTTTCTTAGCGGAACATTAGTAAGCTTCTTCCCCTATTGGAGAATGGGATCCTTAATCTCCTACCGTCCCTGTGGGTGATGGTGGTAAAGAAGGGAAAACCCTGGTGGAATTAGAAGGCGTGAGAATACTGAAGCTTCCCCGATTCTAATTCATTTAGTAAATATTTATACCAGGCATTCCAGACTCTGACTGTGCTATGACTTTATGACAGTGAAATTTTAGGTGAACAATGCACTGTAAAGAATTATAATTTAGTGATTTTGCAATAAATATTCATGAAATTTATTGTTTATAACATTCTGGAAAAAAAGTTTCACTATGTTTCCGTCTATTCAAGTAAATTAATGTCAATAGCCCTTATCAATGTTTTTACATTGAAACTAAGCTTTTAAAAAACTATTAACCATCCACTAAATAAATTCCATACTTCCTCATTTGCCTTTTGAAAACAGTAAAGTCAGCAGGAGAGGAGTCCTTGCCAGCATTTATTCAGGTTCCCTCCTGCTATCCTTCTCTTGCCTCCAATCAACCCTTGCTAACTCTTGCTAACATCTTGTTTGCAGAGAGAAAATGTAAATAAAAATTTTCATTGAAGAAGAAATAATAGGCTTATTCCAATAAAAATTCTGATTAGAAGCCAAATACTACACATGGTATTTTTCTGGACTCCTAACTTTATTTACTTTATTTTTATATTTTTAAAAGATTTTATTTATTCGTTTGTGAGAGAGAGTGAGCAACAGAGCACACACAAGCAGGAGGATGGGAAGAGGGAAAAGTAGACTTCCTGCTGAGCAGGGAGCCCGACTTAGGTCTCCATCTCAGGACCTGGAGATCATGTCCTCAGGCAAAGGCAGATGTCCAACCATCTGACCCAACCAGGTGCCCCAGGGCTCTTAATTTTAAATGATTTTTTAAAGCAGATTTTTCTAGAAAGCTAATACATTAGATCGTCCATAGAATTTATAGTCATGGAATCAGAAAAGACCCCAAATACACAGAGGAATGTTGAAAAAGAAAACCAAAGCCGGGGGCTCCATATCACTTGTCATCAGGGAAATACAAAGCTGTGATCATCAAGACAGTATAGTACTGGCACAAAAACAGACACATAGATCAATGGAACAAAATAAAGAACACAGAAATGGATCCTTAACTTTATGGTCAACTCATCTTTGACAAAGCAGGAAAGAATATCCAATGGAAAAAAGACAATCTCTTCAACAAATGGTTTTGGGAAAACTGGTTAGCCATATGCAGAAGAATGAAACTGGACTATTCTCTTACACCATACACAAAGATAAACTCAAAATGGATGAAAGATCTAAATGTGAGACAGGAATCCATCCAAACTCCTAGAGAACACAGGTAGCAATCTTTTTTACCTTGGCCACAGGAACTTCTTGCAAGATAGATCTATGAAGGCAAGGGAGACAAAAGCAAAAATGAACTATTGGGACTTCATCATGATAAAAAGCTTCTTCACAGCAAAGGAAAGAGTCAACAAAACTAAAAGGCAACCTACAGAATGGGAGAAGATATTTGCAAATGACATATCAGATAAAGGGCTAGTTTCCAAAATCTATGATGAACTTAACAAACTCAACACCCCCAAAACAGACAATCCAGTCAAGAGATGGGCAGAAGACATGAACAGACATTTCTCCAAAGAAGACATACATATGGCCAATAGACACATGAAAAATGTGTCTCCATATTCCATATTCCTACTTATCAGCGAAATACAAATTAAAACCACAATGAGATACCACTTTACACCAGTGAGAATGGCTAACATTGTTAAGATAGGAAACAATAAATGTTGACGACAATGTAGAGAAAGCAGAACCTGCTTACACTGTTGGTGGGAATGCATGCAGGTGTAGCCACTCAGGAAACAGTCTGGAGTTCCTCAAGAAGTTAAAAATAGAGCTACCCTACAACCCAGCAATTGCACTACTGGGTATTTACCCCAAAGATACAGATGTAGTGAAATGATGGGACACCTGCACACCAATGTTCATGGCAGCAATGTCCACAATAACCAAATTGTGGAAGGAGCCATGTTGTCCTTCAATGGAAGAATGGATAAAGAAGATGTGATATACCTATAAAACGGAATATTGCTCAGCCATCAGAAAGGATGAATACCTTTCATTTACATCGACGTGGATGGAACTGGAGGCTATTAGGCTGAGTGAAATAAACCATAGAAAGAAATTATCATATGGTTTCACTCATATGTGGAATAAAGGAATAGTGAGAGGGACCATAAGTAAAGGGAGAGAAACTGAATGGGGAAAAATTAGGGAGACAAACCATGAGAGACTCTTAACTCTGGGAAACAAACAAGGGGTTGCAGAAGAGCAGGTAGGTGGGAGGATAGGGTAACTGAGAGATAGGCATTAAGGAGGGCACGTGATGAGATGAGCACTGGGTATTATATATCTTGGCAAATTAAATTAAATTAAAAAAATTAAAAAAATTTGCAGTCAAGTATATGCCAGAAAAATATTGCCTTCATTTTACCTTACTGTACTTCATGTATTATCTTTTTCAACACAAATTTATTAAATGTTAGCTATACTTAGCTAACTATTAGAGGGATACTACAATGTATAATATGCTGACATAGCTTAGAGAGGAAGTCAGACTCCTCTCCTGCCCCTCATTTTTATTCGTTACCCCACCAAGGTTTTTCTTGAGTTTTAGTTTCTTTTTTCTTTTTCTTTTTAAGATTTTATTTATTTATTTGACATACAGCACAAGTAGGCAGAGCAGCAGGCAGGCAGAGAGAGGGAGAAGCAGGCTCTCTGCTGAGTAGAGACCGGACTTGGGGCTTGATCCCAGGGCTCTGGGATCATGACTTGAACCGAAGGCAGACACTTAACTGACTGAGCCACCCAGGCGTTCAGTTTCTGAATTTTTCTCTCTCTATTGTGAGGCAGATGAGAAAAGAACTGAGTAGAATGTGCCTTTGAATTACCTGCTGGAGAGACAGAAGAGATGATGTTTATTCTCAAGCTCTTGTTCTCCCATTTATCGAGGGTTCTGAAGGTGTGCCAGAATGGCTGAAAAGGCTCCTAAAGGGCATCCCAAATGTTGACAGAAGAGAAGACTGGCAGAAACCAAGAGAGCCTTGATGCACCTCAGACAAGGTGCTGCCAGGGCACACCTTCATATAGTTTCTTGTGGCAACAGTTCTGGAACAAAATGTAAGCCAAGACCATGTAAGACAACACATAAAGGATGTCCAACACAGCCCAATTCTGAACCCAATTCCAGTGTGTTGTGTTGGGGAGAGGGGTGAGTTTTTCACACTACCAAGCAACTCTCAGATGCCAGCTGGATGTCTGGCAATTCAACTCAATTCTGACACTACTGGTAGATATCATCAGATTCCCCTGGTTAAGGGCTCAGTCCCACAAGACTGCTTCTTTGTCTCAAGTTTAGATGCCAGTCAAAGCCCATCATATTGCCTTTGCTCCTGACCTACGTGCTACAGATTGGGGATTCCAACAATCCCATCCTTGGACTTCAGAAATCAGTCAAAAGTCCAGGTCATTACTTGTACTTCTGATCAACTGACTACACATCAGAGGTTCTCACATCCCTATCCTTGGGTTTGATTAATTTGCTAGAATAGCTCAGAGAACTCAGGAAATTCATTTGCTCACTAGATTTACCCACTTACCATTTTATTATGAAAGGATATAACTCAGGAACAGCCAACAATATGAGGAAAGGGGGTGGAGCTACCATGCCTCTCCAGACAGCACTCTCCCTGAATCTCCATCTGTTCACCAAACTGGAAGCTCTTCGAATCCCATTCTTTTGGGGTTTTATGGAGGCCTCATTATATCAGCATCAATCAATTCAATCTCTAGCACCTCTCCCCTTCCTGGAGGTCAGTAGGTCTAATCACATAGTAAGTTCTCCTGGCAGCCAGTTTTTCTCCTTAGGTGGGGGTCCAAAAGTCATCTCATTAACATAACAAAACACACCTTTATCCTCTTGTCACCTAGGAGATTCCAAGGGTTTAAGATGCTCTGAGGGCTCCTGAATGGTTCAGTTGGTTAAGCATCTGACTCTTGATTTCAGCTCAGGGTCCTGAGATTCAGCTGGACTATAGGCTCCGTGTTCAGCAGGGAGTCTGCTCCTACCTCTCTGCCCCTCCCCAGCTCATGCAATGAGCTCTTTCATAAATAAATAAATAAATAAATAAATAAATAAATAAATAAATAAATAAATAAATCTTTAGGAAAAAGAAGCAGCAGTAGCAGCTCTGCCAAACACATGGACTTTTTTTAGCCTACACAAAAGAAGACCATAATGGGTCATGCCCATTTCAACTGAGGCCTGTTTTTCTTTTTCTTTTGAAGATTTTATCTATTAATTCATGAGACACACAGAGAGAGAGGCAGAGACATAGGCAGAGGGAGAAGCAGGCTCCATGCAGGGAGCCCGATGCGGAACTCGATCCTGGGACCCCAGGATCACGCCCTGAGCCGAAGGCAGATGCTCAACCGTTGACCCACCCAAGTGTCCCAAGGCCTGTTTTTTAAAAGATTTTGTTTTTACGTAATCTCTACACTCATCATGGGGCTTGAACTCACAACCCAAGGGTCAGGAGTTGCATACTCCACCAACTAAGCCAGCCAGACACCCCTCAAATGAGGACTTCCAAGTTTGGAACAAAAGCTTCATGGTAAAAAAGATTATACATTTGTCAAGCATTATCTTCTCTGCATATACATTTCTGGGGAGTCTGTCAAGGGCATATAGCTATGGCATAATGAAATTAGGGTGTTTGGGGACCTGGATTCTTGCCATCTCTCAGTATCATTCTACCTGGTAGGTATGATTGAAATAGGCCATGGCCCTTGACTTCACATAGCACAAGTGTTTCTGGCATATTGTCAACTGAAATGTTAAAGAATAAATAATAATATACATTTATATTTATTTTATAAAGTATATTTTCTTACCTTACTTTCAGAAATTCCCATCTTCAATCACTTTAAAATCCTTTGAAAGAATATTTCTTGGGGCTCCTGACTGGCTCAGTCAGTAAAGCATGTGACTCTTGGTCTTGGGGTCATGAGTTCAACCCTCACATTAGATATAGAGCTTACTTAAAGAATTTTTAAAAAAAATATTTCTTTAATATCCAGGCATTATATCTCAATGGTATTTTAATAAAACTGGACAAAATTTAAATATCCAAGCTATTATTTATCTTGTTAAATCCATTTTTAACAGCTTTGTTAAGGTATGATTGGCATACAGTACTGTACATTTTATGTATACACCTGTGAAACTATCACCACATGCTATATTAACTTAGCATGAACATATCCATCATCCCCAAAAGTTTCCTCTTGGACCCTTTTGTAGTACCTCCCTCTAATCCAACCTATTCCACTGTCCTATTTTGTCTTAAGGCAATGACTGATCTGCTTCCTGACACTAAAGATTTGTTTACCTTTTCCAGAATTTTATAAGAATGGAGTCATAGAGTATATACTCTTTTTAAAAAGGTTTTATTTAATTATTTACTTGAGAGAGAGAGAGAGAAAGAGAGAGTGTGTGTGTGTGTGCACGAGCAAGGGTAGGTGGGTAGAGATTCCCAAGCAGACTGCAAGCTGAAGGTGGAGTGGGGAGCTTGACACTGGGCTTGATTCATGACCATTAGATCATGAGATGAGCCAAAATAAGACTCAGCCATCCAACCAACTGAGCCACCCAGGCGCCCTAAGTATGTACTCATTTTTATATTTTCTTTCACTCAATGTAATTATTTGGAGATGCACCCATTTTATGTGTGTCTGTGTGTGTGTGTGTATTCCTTTGTATGGATATATAATTTGTTTATCCTATTGATAAACCCTTGATTGTTTCCACTTTTGAGTTATTACAAATAAAGCTGCTACAACATTTATATGTAAGTCACAAGTATGGATATAGCATTTCATTTCTCTGGGATAAACCCCTAGGACTATAGGTGTGGTGTATGGAAACTTTTTAAGTTTTTCAAAATGTTGTATCCTTTTACATTCTATCACCAACACATGAGAGTTACAGTTCTTCTCCATCCTTGACAATACTTGGCATGATTAGGCTTTTTAAAATTAAAAAAAAATTTTTTTAAAAGATTTATTTCATGTATTTTGAGGGGGAGGGATAGAGGGAGAAAATCTTAAGCAGTCTCCCCACTGAGCATAGAGCCTGACACGGGGCTTAATTCCATGACCCCAAGATCATAATCTGAGCCAAAATCAAGAGCCAGGCGCTTAACTGACTCATCCACCCAGGCACCCCAATTAGGCGTTTTAATATTAGTTATTGTAACAAGTGTGTAGTAATGCAAGTTCCAGTTACTCCAGTCTTTAAAATTTTAGTAATTTTAGGGGATCCCTGGGTGGCTCAGCAGTTTAGTACCTGCCTTCAGCTCAGGGCATGGTCCTGGGGTCTCGGGATCAAGTCCCGGGATTGAGTCCCACATCGGGCTCCCTGCGTGGAGCCTGCTTCTCCCTCTGCCTGTGTCTCCGCCTCTCTCTGTGTGTCTCTCATGAATAAATAAATAGAATCTTTTAAAAAATAAATAAATAAAATAAATAAAATTTTAGTCATTTTAATAGGTGTATAGTGGCATCTCATTGTGATTTTAAATTGCCCCTCTCATAACTAATGATTGAGAGCATCTTCCATGTATGTACTTTATTAAATGAAATATATATATATAATTTTTATTGAGTTGTTCCTGTTCTTATTGCTGAGTGCTGAGGGTTCTTTCCATATTCTGGACTGAAGATTATCAGACATACAATTTTCAAATATTTTCTCTTACTCTATAGCTTGTCCTTAATTCCCTTAGCAATGTCTTTAAAAAAAAAAACAAAATTTAAAATTTTGATGATACCCACGTCGTTGATTTTTTTTTTTTTTATAAATTGTGCTTTTGGTGTTGTATCAAAGTAACTTTTGTCTAACCTAAGGTCATTAACATTTTTCTGTATTTTCTTCTAGGAATTTTATAATTTCAGGCTTTATATATATTTTTTTCTATAATCCATTTTTGGTTAGTTTTTATATATAGTAAGAAATATGTACTGAGGTTCTTTTTTGTGTTTGTTTTCTGTATATGGATATACAATTGTTCCAGTAGCACTTGTTAAAAAGATTATCCTTTCTCCATAGATTTGCCTTTGCACTTTTATCAAAAGTCAGTTTTCCGGGGTGCCTGGCTGGCTAAGTCGGTGGAGCATGTGACTCTTAAGCTTCGAGTTGTGGGTTCAAGCCCTACATTGGGTGTACAGATTACTTAAAATTTTTTAAAAATCAGTTTTGAATACATAAGTGGGTTAATTCTGGACTCTCCATTCTGTCCACTAATCTATTTGTCTATCTTGATGTCAGTGCCATACTTTCTTGATTACTATAGCTTTATAACAACTCTTGAAATCTGGTAATTTGGGTTTCCAACTTAATTCTTCTTTTACCAAAGTTCTGGCTATTTCTTGATCTTTTCATTTCCATATGAATTTTAGAATAAACTTGTTAATATCTACAAAAAAAGTGTGTTGAATTTTGGTTGATATTGCTTTGAATTTATAAATCAAATTGGAGAGAGTAGACATTAACAATATTGGGTCTTCTGACTATGAACACAGAACACGGTATATATCTTAATGTGTTTTTTTTAACTATATCTCAGAATGTTTTGTAGTTTTTAGCATATAAGCTTTGCACATCTTTTGTCAGTTTTCCCCTTAACATTTCATATTTTTTATGTTACTATAAATGATTTCATTTTAATTTCCAATTGTTTATTTCTAGTGAACAGATATATTTCCTGTGCATCAACAATACTAAACTCACTTATTGGTTCTAGTAGTTTTTGTATACATTGCTTCTGGTCTTCTGTGTAGATGAGCACATTGCATGTGCATAAAGACATTTTATTCCTCCTTCCTAGTGGGAATGCCTTTTCTTTCTTTTAATTACATTAATGCACTGGCTCCCAAATCTAATACTATGTTGCACAGAAGTAACACGTGTCCTATTCCTGAATTTAGGGGAAAATTATTCAGTCTTTCATCATTAAATATGATGTTAGAGGACTTTTTTTTGGTAGATTCTTTTTATCAAGTTTATAAAGTTCTCTTTTATTCTAACTTGCAGAGAGTTTTGATCAGGAATGGATGTTTGATTTTGTCAAATGCATTTTCTTGGTCTGTTAAGATGATGAAATGGTTGTCGTTTTAAAATTTATTAATATACTGAACTAGATTGATATTTATTTATTTATTTATTTATTTATTTTTCTATTTATTTATTTATTTGATTGATTTTTAATGCTAAGCCAAGCTTACATTTCTAGGAAAAAGCCCTACTTTGTAACAATGTATAATTCTTTTTATATATTATTTAGTTTCTTTTGCTATAATTTTATTTAGAATTTCTATATATATGTTCAAGAGAGATATTGGTCTATGGTTTTCTTTTCTTGTAATGTCTTTGTTAAATTTTGGTGTCAAGGTAATTTTGGCATCTTATAGAATAATTTGAGATATCCCCTTTTCAATTTTATGCAAGAGTTTTTGTAGATTTGGTTTTAGTTTTTCTATAAATGTTTGATATAACTCACCAGGAATGCTGACTGGACTTTGAGTTTTGTTTCTGGGAAGGTTTTTAACCTCAAATTCAATTTCTTTAATTATATAATATTATATACATATGGCTATTTTTGGTTTTCTTCTTGAATGAGTTTTGGTAGTTTATATTTTAAATGGAATTTATCCATTTTGTCTAAATTGTCAAATTTGTTTCATGGTGTCATTAATTGTATTTCTTTACATGTTTGTAGTATTTGTAGTGATGTCACTTGAAGGTAATCATGATATTGGTAATGTGTATCTTCTTTTTATCTTTGTCAGTTTGGTTAGAGGTTTGTCAGTTTTACTGATTTTCTTAAAGAATCGTTCTTTGTTTCACTCATTTTCTCTATTGTTTTTATACTTATTATTTAATTAATTTCTACTCTTTCTTATTATTTCCTTTCTGATTACTTGAGTTTATTTAACTCCCTTTTTTTTTTTAAATTTGTTAAGGTAGGAACTGAGGCCCTTTTATTTGAGACATTTCTTCTGTTATAATACAGTTGTTTAGGTTTTAAAAAAGGTTTTATTTATTTGAGAGAGTGAGCAGGGGGGAGGAGCAGAGGGAGAGGGAAAAGCAGACTCCATGCGGTTATGGAGCCGAGGTGGTATTGAAATCTCTGCTCGTTATTATAAAATTGTGTATTTCTCTTTGCTGTTCTATCAGTTTTTCTTTTATTTACTTTGAAACTCTGTTATTGGTGTATATATGTTTAGGATTTTCACATAATCTTTAGGATCTACACCTTTATCTTTATAAAATGGCCTTTTATATTTCTGGTAATCCTTATTCTAGGGTCTATTCTATATGATATTAACATATTAATATAGCAATGATAGCTTTTTGGTTTGCTTGTCTATTGTAAGCATTAAATATATATATATATATATATTTTATCCTTTTACATTTCCATAGAAATTGCACAAACCCAGAAATCAGTTGAGCAACTTCCTTAAAGTATTGAAAAAAACCCTCCAAAATAAAAATAACTGTCAACCCAGAGTGCCATGCCTCATGAAAATCTTTTTCAAAATAAAAGAGAAATAAAAATATTTCCAATCTTTTTCAGACTTTTATTGCCAGCAGAGTTCCATGCCTCATGAAAATCTTTTTCAAAATAAAAGAGAAATAAAAATATTTCCAATCTTTTTCAGACTTTTATTGCCAGCAGCCCTGCATTATAAGAAATGTTAAGGAAATTTCTTCAGAAAGAAAGAACATATACATGATACCAGATGGGGATTTAGATCTATGCAAAGAGATGAAGTGTTCTGGAAATAGGTTAGAATGAGCACAGCATTATAAGTTGTTTCCAGGAATTGTCCATTACTCATGCCTCTTCAGCCTTTAATTATGCCATAAAAATTTAAATATATTTGAGAAAATTTATGATAGATAAGATAAATGGAAAAACATTTCCTATTATCCTCCAAAATATTACCATTTCATTTTTGTACACCTCAGGTTTTTCAAGCCATATCTTTTATGTATGTAATATTTTTCATCTTATATATGGAATTCATATCAATATTTCCTATTAAAATAACTTTACAGGGCAGCCCTGGTGGCGCAGCAGTTTAGCGCCTCCTGCAGCCCGGGGTGTGATCCTGGAGAACCGGGATCAAGTCCCACATCGGGCTTCCTGAATGGAGCCTGCTTCTCCCTCTGCCTGTGTCTCTGCCTGTCTCTCGCTCTCTCTGAATGAATAAATAAATAAATCTTTAAAAAAATTAAAAAAATAACTTTACAAGTGCTTGTGTTCTGTAAACAGAAACATAAATCATAGGGCTAACATCGTTTACTAAAACTCTGATGATAATCAGAATGAGTATAAATAGCATCTTGACTGAACAAAATCCAGTAATATATGGTTTAAAACCATTTATGTTTTAGGGCACCTGGGTGGCTCAGTCAGTTAAGCATCTGACTCTTGGTTTTGGTTCGGGTCATGATCTTGGGGTAGTGAGATCAAGCCCTGTGTCAGGCTCTGTGCTGGGCATGAAGTCTGCTTGGGATTCCCTCTTTCCCTCTTCCACTCCTCCCCCTAAAAAAAGAGAACCTATTTATTTCTTGGATCTCCTCTTTTAAAACATTCATTTATTTAAAAAAATATTCATTCATACAATGATTACTGAGTGCCATGTACTGTTCTAAGTCCTGAAGAGAGGAGAGTAAACAAAATTCTTATTCTTATGGAGCTTATATTCTAGTGGAAAGGGACATAAAATAAGTAGATCATTTATATATAATAAGTCAGATGATGGTGAGTATTGTGAAGAAAAATATAACAGAGAAAAGCAATAGAGAGGAGGGAGGTTTTAAAGTGAGAAATCATTGAAGTCCTTTCTGACAAAATTACATTTTAATAGATATGAATAAGGTCAGAGAATGAGACCCTGAGACAGAAATGTGCTTGACATGTACTAGGAATAGGAAGGGTATCAACTGGTTGAAATAGAGTGAATGAGACAGAATTGGAGGAGATGAGGTAGTTGGGAGGAAGCAGATTATGTACACTTTTGGTCTATAATAATGACTCACATTTTATTCTATGTGAGATGGAAAGCTACTGACAGGTTTGGGGCAGGGAAGGGACACTATTTGACTGGTGTTTTAAATGTATAACTTCGGCCATTCTGTTGAGAATAGAGTGAATGAGCATCAAGAGAAGTAGCAGGGAAACATGTTACAAAGATAAATAGCATGACATAGAAAAGCTGTGCATCAACTCTATGCACCTTGTGCTCTGCTGATAATATAATCCAAGTATAAATTTAAGGAGCAACTGAACCATTGCTACCTTAGAGCTTTCTGGGTTTGCAGCTCTGTAAAATGGCCTTTGTGTCCATTTGGCAGCTTCTCTGAGGAACTGTTCTAAGCATTTGGGTTGAAATTCATTTTGGTATTCTTCCAGTCATCTATTGCTACCTAATAAATATCTTTAAAGCTTAGAGGCTTAAAATAATGACATTTGTTTTGTTCACAAATCTGTCATTTTGGCAGGGCTTGTCAATTCAGATCTCTGTTCCATTTGGCAACAGCTGAGAGGGCTGGAATCATCTGAAGGCTGGGTCACTCACATCTGGCATTTGAGACTGTCAGCTGGGTCCTTGGCTGTGGTTGTGGTCAGAATATTTACATGTAATCTTTCCATGTAGCTCCATAGTTTCCTCACAGCATGGTGGCATAGTTCTAAGAGCCAGTATCCCAATGGTGGCCGGGTTTCAAGAGTGAGCCACATGGAAACGATATCACCTTTTCTAACCTTGCCTTGAAAGTCATGCAACAATCCTTCTGGTGTCTTCTAGTCCTTAGAAGCAAGTTTGTAAGGCCAGCCTATATTCAGGAGGCAGGGAATTAGTGGCCACCTTTTGATAGGAAGAACATCAAAGCCCACTCTGAGACAAGTTGAGTTGACAGATTGGATGGACGGCCTTAGTAATATCTCTAGGCCGTGATAAAACAAACTTTCTTTGCTTAGCTTTAAGAAGATAGTTTTGGAAGAAAAGCATGTGAAATACAAGGTTAAAAAAGAGAGAAAGCACCAGAACCAAACTTGATAGTTTGTTTTCCGAACAAACAGCTGAATCCTTGTCACATTTTAGGAACCCCAAAATGCAAATATTAAGTCTTTGAAGGGCTCATGATCTAATGAAGAGCAAATACATAAACAGATTATGAGGTCGTCAATAGAAGGGCCCATTTCTGACTTATGCATCCTCAGTGCCTAGCACTGTCCCTGCAGCATATTAGATACTTAACAAATGTTGGGCAGTTGAATATTCTACTGTAACAAGTGTTATATACAAATATTTGAGGAAGTACAGAGGAAAGAGAAATATACCATAAGGGGATCATGGAAGACTTTGCAGAGGATGTGGGATCTAAATTAGGTCCTGGAGGTGTCTGGGTGGCTCAGTCGATTAAACTTCTGACTCTTGGTGTCTGCTCATGATCTCAGAGATTGAGCCCAGCATCGGGCTCCGCACTGAGTACTGAGTCTACCTGAAATTCTCTCCCTTTCCCTTTCCCTCTCCCTCTGTCCCTCTGCCCTTCTCCTGGCTTGTGTGCTCTCTCTCTCTCTCTCTCTCTGTAAAATAGACAAAATATCTTTAAAAAATTAGATCTCGAATAATAAAGAGGCATCAGAAATATATGCAAAAATATAAAAGCACAAAAGACCGTGATTGAGTAAAAGAACTGCAAAAGTTCAGATGACTAGCTAAAATATATCCTTGATACAGAGTAGGCATTCAGAAAATAAACTGCTGAATAAATGAATGGATGAAGAGTGTTGGATGGTCAGCCTAGAAAAGTGAGGTTATGTTGGGTTGTGAATCTTTATGTCATGTAAAGAATGTTCGATGGTATCCTACATGCAATATGGAGCTATATAATGTTTTTACACAGGAAAGTGATGTAATTAGAGATGTGTTTAAGAGCAAGAACTCTTGTAACAACAAGAATGGATTGAGATGGGGAAAGATTGAACCCTGGTAGTCCAGATTGGTTTGGAAGCTACTGCAAGAGTAAAGTAAGACAGTAGAAGTAAGAGGAAGAGATAAAAGACCAAAGAGAAAGTTTTGATGATGGAATTGATAGGATTTGATAACTAGATTAAATCTTAGGGATTAAAAGTGAAGGTGAGGATTCTTCTTAGTTTTCTAGTTGGGTGACTAGATGATGATTATGGTCATCGAATGAGAGAAAATATGGAGGTCAGGATATGCTTTGTGTGTGAGCCACTCACATCTGGCATTTGGATGTATGTGGCCTTGGTTTTTCTAGGGGCCATAGGTTGGGACATAAAATAATATTCAAATGAGAGTCCAACTAACTGGAAATCTAGCCTCATATTGTTTTATTTCCTGGTGTAATGATATTTCTGAGCTGTTTAATGTGTCCTAGCAGGTGGTAGTAATAACCACTTCTTCCTGCCCTGCAGCATTTTCCCTTGGTGCTATCCATATGAGGAACTAGTACTGTGGTTGAGTGCTGATTCTTTTTTATTTTTAAAAAATATTTTATTTATTTATTTTTAGAGAGAGAGAGAGAGAATGAAAGAGAGAGAGAGAGAGAATGAGAGTGGGGAGGAGGGCAAAGGGAGAGAGAAAAACTCAAGCAGACTCCACACTGAGTGTGGAGTTCCACATGGGGCTAGATCTCATGAGCCAGAGATCATGATCTGAGCTGAAATCAAGAGTCAGATGCTCAACTGACCAAGCCACCCAGGTGCTCCTTAAAGATTTTATTTTTAAGCAATCTTTACACCCAACATAGGGCTCAAACTCACAATCCAACGATCAAGAGTCACAAGCTCCACTGACTGAGCCAGCCAGGCACCCCATCACTGATTCTTCAAGACAGTTCTTATTTCTGTTTCATTCCTTGATTTTTCATATTCATCATGGAGACCTCTTGGAGCTCCCATGACAATGCTGAGATAACAACTCTGAAATTTCTGAAGGTGGCATGGCTGTTCTTCCATTCTAATTCAGGAGACACCATCATGATGAAATAAGAAAAAAAATACTCTCCCCAGTACTTGTATGGTGGCCATGGAGGTGTGCCTCCTACATGTCCCTTCAAGATAATCTGTTGTTATGTGCTTACTGACTGATAACCTCCAGCTTCTGCCCCTTTGGATCTGCTGTGGCATTTATGCAGAGGTTATGGGCTGCTCCCCGTCAATGACTGAGCATGGCTGAGGTACTAGAACCGAGCTACCTCAGTCCAACATGGAACTCCTCTAAGGGCAACCTTTGCTCACCAGCTTGGTCAAGGCTTTCTCAGAATGACACTGTAGTTTGAAAATGTTCCTGCCTTGTGATCCAAAAGCTCTTCTCATCTACTCCTGTTCTTGCCCCCTTTATCTTTGAGAGGTGTTTTCTTTAGTTTGTTTTCCCATGTAGTTTCTTATACATCTAGTCTTTTTCTGGGGAGGGCATTTGAATTTTGGAAGACCTGAACTAACATGACTGGTCCTGAGAGTGGGGTTGTGAAGCAGGAATTCCTACTATCTGTGTGCTCCTGCCCCCCAAATCAAAGGTGAGGTTTTTTTTTTTTAAAGTGATTCCAAGTTGGTAGTTTCAATGGGCACTTTTTAGATGCAAACCCAAATCTTTCCGAAGAAACTCACTTTAAATTTGGTTCTCAAATTTCATATGCAAAGTTCCAATAAGTGTGAGTTCACAATAAAGAAAATCATAAAACACATGAAATATATGCCTTTCAACAATAAAAGTCATACCCGTAAATGGGAATGGAACAATACTGTCCTATGCAAAGATTCATCACAATTGATAGTTTGATAATGCATATAAATGGAACGAAAGCAAGAATTACAGATAATTTTATCATAAAATAAGGTAAAATTTCTTGGGTATTTTAGTTCATAACAACAACACAAAGATAGGATCCTTGGATTCTAGTTTTGTCAAAAGAAAGAATATGGGATGATAATGAGAAGTAATAAATAATAAAATAGTAAATTCTTCAATGCTTAGAATTGTTTGGAAAATATACCTCTTAGGAGTACTTATGCTTTTCAAATGATATCTTTTTAAATCACTTAATAAAATTTCTCTTCCTTTAAAAATAAAAATGAGTTATCACTTTATATTTGCAGAGTTTTTGACACGATGTCTTTAAAAAAATCCAATACCCTTGAGACTGGGGTATCTAATTAATGAAATGCTCTTTGCAAACAAAGTAAATTCGGCAAAATTCATGCCACAATTATAACATTGAGATAAACATTTGCATCAAAGTAATTTGATTTCAGATGTTGCATCAAATAACAAGCTGAACACTTCACACTGTATTTATAGACATTCCAAGAGACTAAATTATGCATAATTTATTGTAACTTTGAGCTTGCCATTCACTATGTAGTGTTAGCAGCAAATACTGTGGGATACATAAAAGTATCAAAATAAATTATGGAAGGTGGGAGAATATGTCTTTAAAGCTAAAAGCCTCATCAGCTCTTTTTGTATTTTCTACAAAACAAGAATTAAAGCCCTGTCCATTAAGTTACCACTTAACGGGGGATCCCTGGGTGGCTCAGCGGTTTAGCGCCGCCTTCAGCCCAGGGTGTGATCCTGGAGTCCCGGATGGGGTCCCACGTAGGGCTCCCTACATGGAGCCTGCTTCTCCCTCTGCCTGTGTCTCTGCCTCTGTCTCTGTCTCTGTCTCTGTCTCTCTCTGTGTCTTTCTCTGTGTATCATGAACAAATAAATAAAATCTTAAAAAAAAAAGTTACCAAGTAATGGTAAATTAAAATACTCTAGTGATAAATTCCTCCTAGAGTTTCTTCTAGCTTATTCTCCCAGGTTAATTTGACAAATACTTTGGTAAACTTGAAAGTATGAGGTTTTTCTTACGTTTCTCTCTTCCATATTTGGGATCTATCTGCTTTCTCCACATGACTTCTGTTAAGAACTCTCAGCTAAAAACAGCAATACAGGCCTAGATGTATGATGAGCACAGTGAGATTATACATCATTTGACCCCTTAAACTACATCACCACCAGCAGGTCCAGTTCAGGAACCTGTTGAGTCATTCTTTTCAGCTGGGGCAAATGTGGGACCAATGACTTCTGCTATGAGACAGGAGGATTGGCCTGCAGGAATTTCAGAGAAGGCAGGGGCAGCAGCCTCTTGCAGCTGTATGCCATCAACATCCTGGGATCTCACTGGGGATGAAGATACATGGAGGGAAGTGCAGGAGATCAGGAGTGTGCGAATTGCCTGATATAAATATGGTGCTCTTTGCTCATAAGAAGGCACAGAAGCTGTTTACAAGAGAGACCACTGTCAATTCAGACTCTGGTGCCAGGAATTCAGGGACCAAAGAGAGATGGAAAGAGAACATTTGAGGTTTTAAATAAATGTCATAGATGGTAGGTGGAGAATGGGGCCTAAGAAAACACTTTATGAGAGGAGGTGCCCAAAATGCAATTTTTAAAATCAAGTATGTATTCTTTGAGAGAGGCAGTGATGCAGTATGCATAAATGGTGGATTTCCCATTGGCTCCTCCCTTTCCTTCCGGATATGGAATTCTAGGGTCACACCTCCTCATGAGTTCTTTCTCCCAAGTGAAATTTAGGTTCACAGTTGGGAGACTTGCGACGATGCGACAACTGGCATGGATTGACAGACAGCATCCCAGTGAAACTGAAACCAAGAAGCTTTTTTTCCCCCTCTCTCCTGTTTTTTTTTTTTTTTGCTATAGTTTATGGCTGGCAAGCATCATGTGGGTCCTGATTTTAGTATTTCCTGATTTGATTGCATTGGTTTTGCTTGGGAAATGATATTTAACAAGTAATTGATGCTTGCGTTGTAAATTGCTGAAGAACTGGTCACATTTATTCTGGAAGTTAATTGTGTTTTGTACTTTTTTTGTTGAGTGTGAGGTTTGCAATCATATTCTTTATTCCACCGTGCTGTACCTCTGGCATCTAAAAGAAAGTAGACATAATATGTTTGTGGTCAGAGAAATTCAATTTTTGTAGATGAAGGAGCTATATTGATTTTAGTGGAAGACTGCAGGGGGCCTATTTTTGCATTTGTAGCTTGCTTAAGCCTATCATTGTGATAACCAACTTTTCCCAAACACAGGACACTATTCTTCAGTGCCTTCAGTAGAAGTGTTATGGTAAGAGAGTTCATGGCTAAACAAGTGTGGAAAAAAAAGCTCTCTTGAGCAGACTTACCCCATTTTTCTTTTCCTGCAGAACGTCTCCGTTTTTTAATCTGTTAATATGCATTTCATTTTTATTTTTTTAGGGTTTATTTATTTTGGGGGAGAGGGACAGAATCTTCAAGCAAACCCCCTGCTGAGTGGGGCCCTGGACACCGGGCTTTGGGGTGTCGGCTTGATCAAGCTGTGGGGCTTGATCTCAGGACTCAGGAGAACATGACCTGAGCTAAAATCACAAGTTGGGCTCTTAACTGACTGAGCCACCCAGGTGCTCCTAATATGCATTTTTAAATGCCAAGAAGGAAACACACAAAGCAGTATTTCCATTATATTTTTAGTCGTAGGATATTTTCATATGGCATACCAATTAACATCTTTTAAACAGTTTCCTAGGAAAAGAGTTTGAGAAACATCAAGCTATAGAAAGGGACTGGGCTACTGGTTCATGCTTAGTCCAAACTCTGTAGCTTTGGGCAAAAGCTTCATAGTAATAAAGAAGGGAAATTTACCCAGCTTTAGGGTCTGCTTAAATCCCTTAAAGCAACTTGCAAAGGTTGCTAGGGAAGTAGGGGTAGTTTGGACAGAAGGAAGGGAAGGAAAAGAAGAGGGATGGTTACGGCAGGACAAAATGAAGGTATTCAAAAATCTTGCATCCTGGCCAAATACTGTTTAACTTCCACCTTTGACACATCTTATTGAATCAGAGAGATTTGGGTTGAAGTCAAAGCTATACTAGCTATCAACAAGGTGACCAAGGCACTGTTATTTAACCCCTTTAAACTTCAGTTTCCTCATCTATAAAATTGAGGGACCATAACCAGCTCATTGAAGTAGCATAAGAATTACTACGAACTGAGGGGCACCATGGTGGCTCAGTGGTTAAGCATCTGCCTTTGGCTCAGGACCCTGGGATCAAGTCCCACATCGGGCTCCCTGCGAGGAGCCTGCTTCTCCCTCTGCCTATGTCTCTGCCTCTTTCTGTGTCTCTCATGAATAAATAAGTAAAATCTTTTAAAAAGAAAGAATTACTAACAATCTACCTGGCACATAATAAGCATTCAGTAAATATTATTGAACAAGTGTACCTAGTTTAGTGTCTGGCATATAATCCTCAACAAATAGAACTTTTTTATGATTATTACTATCATTATGATGTCTGAGTCCCAAATATAAGAACAGCCTGAATGAACATCAGTATTGAGAAAGATGTATTCACCAAACTTAATTTTAGACATACCTATGGATATTTTTTGAAGGGATAATATATGGTTCTATAAATTATCATAGAGCTAATTCGAGACTTATAACACATTATAAGGAAGTATTAAGCCAAGACTGGGGAGGAACAATGTACTATGTAGCCAGGGCAGCAGACATCTCATCATTGCTCATGCTAGGGAAATTATATGGGCCCAAATGTCAATAATAAATTCTCTGCTCATATCAAGCTATCCTACATCCCAATGCCAGAGAAATCTTCCCAAATCTCAATATGTCAGTTTGCCACTCAAAACCCTTAATATTTGCCTATTAATAGAGCAATGAACCCTGTTGAGAATCTGACGATAGTTATGGATATCCTCCCTAGAGAAATGCATATATATTTACGAACAGATTACCTTCCCTATATTCTAAGAAATTCTTGGACACATCCAAAACCCATTATGAACCATGTATGGATGCCACTATCATAATTCCTGGGATTGAATCTAATGAAATGTAGTCCAGTTTAATCTCGACATTAAGACCCTGTACAACAGATCTACAAACATTTCATTTTCTATCCTCCCTACCTGTTGATCACACACATAGACTCATTTTTGCAGGGAAAGGATTTATCCACTGTCTTTCAAAAATGCTGGACCCAGAAAATTCTTGTCTCCCAATCTTGTTTGTAACTGTTCCAGCAGCCTGAAATACTATTCTTAGTCTTCTCTGGTTATGTAATTCTCACCCTGTCTTTAAAGACCATTTTGTTTTTTATTTTAATTAATTAATTAATTTTTAGAAGGGGAAAGGCAGAGAGAAAGGCCGAGATGGAGAGAGAGAATCTTAAGCAGGATCCATGTTCAGCATGGAACCCAACTCAGGGCTTGATCTCGCAACCCTGGGAACATGACCTGAGCCGAAATCAAGAGTTGGCTGCTTAACTGACTGGGCCACCCAGGTGGCCCAAAGACCATTTTACTTCCATGTATCCTTTGAAGCTTTTTTCAAGCAAAGGTGACCATCAAAAACCACACCTTCCTCAGAGTTCTTATGATATCTGTCTTTATCATTTGATAATACATCTTCTCTTTTATCACCTTTTTATACGTCCGTATGTCAAGTCTCTCTGATTTCTTTTCTTTTTTTTTTTTTTTTGAAGGTTTTATTTATTTGAGATAGAGAGAGTGCATGAGAGAGGGCACAAGTGGGAGGAGGGCAGAGGGAGAGGGAGAAGCAGACTGCCTCCCGCTGAGCCTGATGGAGGGCTCCATCTCCTCCATCTCAGGATCCTGGGATCATGACCTGGGCCAAAGGCAGATGCTTAATGGACTGAGGCACCCAGGTGCCCCAAGTCTCTCTGACTTGTAACCAGGGACTGTGTTTTATTCATTGGACTGAAGAGAGAAATATTATAGATAGCAGTGCCATGTTTCTACAGACTGTAATAAAATCTCTCAAAAGACTTACAAATTTAGCCTAATTCTTCACATAAATGCAATTATCTGATATAAGCATGTATATAAAAACAAAATGACATTTAAGAAAAGGTGAAATGTATTTTAGAATTTGGGAGAATTACAATCATTTACCACTAGATGGAGGAAGTGATTTTCTTAGTTTTTGAATTTGAAGTTTTTCTTTTGAAAAATTACAAATACTTGTTTAGGCCTCAAATTGTTTTGGATAGGAATTTATCAGATTACCAATATCTTTAAGAAAACTAGTTTTCTTTGTAGTTTTATAAAGAGGATTTTCTGTCTTCCTTTCTAAACTCCCACTGCTAGCAAAGGCAAAACAAAACAACAAAAAAAGGCAAACAGATATGATTTATGTGAAATGAAACCCACTAAATAAGTGATTTAAAATATACTATTAGACTCAGGAAAAAATTTCATTATGATTTCATCACATGTTAGCATAATTAGTGTCCTTTTATAATGAGAGAAAAAAACGTGCTGATGTTTATAGACATTTAAAGACTTCAGTGTCTTTCAGGGTAACACGCTGTTTGACTGTATTTATTACTAGTGTTGCATTTTAGACATCAAACACGCCAACTTTTGCTCCAATTTACTTTTGTTTTGAAAAGCCCTTTGTGTTCCTTCAAAAAGGTAAACTTGCAACTTAGAAAAAAATGAAGTCTATGTAACGGTGAAAATCACTTTTCACTGAGAGCAAAATTGGTATCATTGCAATTGGTTAGAAAGTGAAACCCTTCACCTTTCTTTCTTTCTTCCTTTTTTTTCTGTAAATGTTGTTACTTTTCTATAACTCTAGCAGAAATGTTAGAATTATCATAAATGAGCTTTTGCGCATGCTGTTATTTCATCTTCTGTAAAAAATTTCAATCATATTCTTAATGTTTCTGTTTCCAAGCCAACTGTTTAATGCTCAAGGCTTTATTTCGGCTTGCAGCTCAGACTATTCATTTATGCTAACAGTAGAGCTTGAACAATACTCTAAATTAAAAAAAATGTAATTTTGGGATTTGTCTTATAATTTACCATTTTCAAAAAGCACTCTCTGGAGAAATTAATAGCTTAAATATTACTGGAATAATGAGGATCAAGTTTGAGGAAAATATAGCTTGAAAGTCTATTACTGAAAATGATGGAAATAGGCATTTTTGTATTGCTATCTGAGCAAATATAATACCATACCATTTATCTCTAATTATCCCTAAGAAAAAGAACAAGAAGCACTGAAAAAACAAAGAATAAAGATTTAAATGGATCTGTTATTCTCCTGCTTTCCCTCACCTACTATTTCTGTTATTATAAATATTAACAAAAATCAGCAAATAGAACTAGAGAGTAAAAACAGAAGGCCAATATAGTCTTTGGGCCAACAAAGAGCTTCTACCTAGCACATTGAAAAATCTTGAGCCTATTATTCTGGGAAAATATCCTCACATATAATCCAAATGTTCATTTTCAAATCCATTCATGTTCAATGAAGTGTGTGATTTTTCTATTCAAGTTAAAGAAAGCCAGATTGAGAATTTATCTAAATTCAGCTAATTACATTTGGTCAAGCATTGTCCTTGGCACGATTAATCTCCAGATCTAAATTCTTGTACTTTTAATCAGCTATGGTTGCAGGGGCCATTGGCTGCACAAATAGGAATTTTAATTACTTCAGGATACAGTGCTACCACTAGACCTTCATATTTTTGTGTTGCTTCTTCCTGTTCAAATAAATGGTTACATTTAGGCAACAAACGTGTCCTAAAGAGGTAAAACAGGGACAGACAACATGGAACAGTTCAGTGAGATTAATTTGTATCTTAGTTCAGCTTTGTCAAGTTTAGAACTTAATTTCTGAATGGTAAGTAGCTTCTGACAGCCATTTGCACTGTACCTCTTTATGGCAGAGTCCTCATTTGGGCTGGGTAGTTTCACCACCACCCAATTAATTTTTAAATTATACCACAAGGAATTGACACATTGTCTTGATGCATTTATATCTGTGATCTTGAAGCTTTGATGCTTCACTTACCACTGCCCTCCCCACCTTGTGAGAAAGATTTCTCTCCTTTGTAGAGGCAGGGATATGAAACAGAAAAGAAGCAGGCATAATTTTTACACCTCCTCTTGTCAGTCTGGATGATTCACTAAGCTTGGTAGGCTGTATGCCCTGTATCAATACAATTACATAATCATTACCTGTAAGTTAAATCACTTCACACACCCACTGGCAAAAATATAACAATAAAGCTATTCTTCCGATTTTTCCCTTTCAAAGTAATTATATATAGTTGAAAAACTAAACTGCCTTCAAACTAATGTAACTTCAAACATTACCTTTCCCCTTATGAAACTTTTTGCTCTTCTTAACTTGCACTATACTGAATTAAAAGAAATAGTTATAGTGAGGAGATGAAATGAATTTTTCAGCTATTCAGCAGATATATTTAGAAAAAAATAATGGAAACTGGTAGTATTTTCTACCAGTTTCTACTGGTACTAACTGGTAGTTAGTAGGTGCTCAACAGTTAGTAGGTGCTCAAAAAGCACTCATCAAAGCTATGTTAAATACATAAATTTCTTTCAAAATGACTTGAAAAAATGCCAAGATTTCCAAGAATAAAAATGTGTTTAGGGAATCACTTTTCTATAATAAATGTGAACGTTAATAAAATTTACATGAATTAAGGGAAAAAGGATGACTTTCTGATTTTATAATTAGTTAGTTTTGAAAATTAGTGTGCCTATTCTGAGTATTTAAAGGATTTAGTGATAGAAGAGGAAGCCATGTAATTTCCAGGAGCATGCCTTTGAATCCAACGAAGGTTGTCAGAGAAAGTTGATACCATTTGACAACTATTTTGTGAAATGAGCTGGTTTCAGTCCAGTGGACAGATGTCCATACCACAAAATGCTCTAATTGGCAGTCTTAGCTGAGGAGCCAAGAATCGAACGGGCCTGGGATCTGAACCTCTTCTCACTTTCTAGAAGGGCAGACAGAGGTTCATTCATAAAGGAAACTTAGAATTGCTGGTGGCAATCATATATATGTTTTATGGATAAACAGAAGACTTGTGTTTCAAAGCTGTCAGTCTAATTTTTCAATATACTCAAGTACTTTTAATAAGGCGCCTCCAAGTTGAGGCAAGTATTCACTACTTTCTGCTGCAAAGTAATATTGCAAGTTTGTATTTTGTTGAAGAAAAACCAGAGCTGGGCTGTATTTAAAGCAGTAAAACCAGATTTTTATTCAGGAACTGTTGCAATTTGAGAAAAAAAAATCCTTGATAGAAAACTGGGATCAATTCTAAATACAGCATGGGTAAGGAGCAGAGTAGAGGGCAGTGGATGGAGAATGACTAAGAGGAAACATCAACTGTAAGGAATGCTTCCAGCTAACCTGACTTGATAGGATTCTTGCCACAGGCCTGGGTCATCAGATATCACCTGGGGAATGAGGAATTTGATCAGATATCAAGGGTGATCAGACATTGAGGGTGGGGATGCTTGCTAAACTGGCTTACCAGAGTTTTTGCAAAAATTGGGTGATATAAAGGTAGACAGGGTAGTCTGAAGGCTGAAGCCTAGTTGAGAAGATAGTTCAGAGAAGGCTGACTAAAGTTTGGTCAAGGAGAGAGTCTTTGTCAAAACACTAGCGCATTTCTCATATCAAATGTGCACTATTGTTAGGTTTAATGACTATCAGTAGTCAGCTAAAAATATCACACATGCCATGAAAACTGGCAAGTAAAATTCAGTAAGTACTTGAACTTAGAATATTTTGCCTGTGGCTCAAAATATGCCCAATCTGCTATAGCTTTTCTGTGTGTCATAATGAAACAGATATTCCTAAGGCCTGGGAAATCAGATGGAGTAAATTAACTGGCCATATCCTTTTAGAATTAATGACATAGCAGTAGGCTTGATCAGGGTCTTTATACTGAAAAATGACAAACGACTGCCTGTTGATATGATTTTAGCAGTAATAAGAATGCCTATTGTCTCCATATGCCTAGAATCCCAACCTGCAGTATCATTCTTGCAGCTTTAGTTTTGTGCCTTTGGGAGAGGTCATTTTCTACAATCCACAGTTCCTTTTTTTTTTTTTTTAAGATTTTATTTATTTATTCATGAGAGACACACAGAGAGAGGCAGAGACATAGGCAGAGGGAGAAGCAGGCTCCCTGTGGGGAGCCTGATGCAGGACTCGATCCTACAGGATCACGACCTGAGCTGAAGGCAGACACTGAGGCTGAGCCACCCAGGCACCCCAGGACACTACTAGCTTTATAGCTGTTCTACTAACCCCCTTCCACCCCATCACACCCAGAAATGGGGGGTGTGTGTGTGTATGTATGTATGTCTGATTCTGTGGTCATATAAATTTGGGGAAAACCTAGGTAAATAATGTTAAATACGTTTATTTATGCAAAATTTACAAAGCCTTTAACATACAAATGTTTTCTGACTCTCAAAGAAGAGAGTATGCAGCATTTCCTATAACATAGCTAACTCAACTGAAGCCCAAGTCTTCCCCAGACTGGCCCATTGATAACACAGGGACCAAACCCTGCCCACAACAGGCAGACAGCACCATTGCAGACAGGTGGACTGAAGGCAGACACAGCTTAGCTGCAACAGTAGGGAGCATGTAGCCCACACAGAAGACACCCATGAAGTGCCAGGTTTTAGTGAACAGAGCACATTGCACTGCAGGGCACAACAGGATCTCTTCTTCATAAGACCACTACTTTTAAAAGCAGGAGACGTAGCTGACTTTCCTAACACATAGAATCAGACACAGAATTAGACAACATAAGAAAACAGAGGAATATGTCTCAAGTGAAAGAACAGGACAAAATCGTAGCAAGAGAGCTAAATGAAACAGAGGTAAGTAATATGCCTGATACAGAACTTAAAGTAATGGTCATAAAGATACTTGCCAGACTAGAGAAAGACTGGAGGACCTCAGCGAGACCCTCAACAAAGAGATGGAAAACATAAACAAGAATCAGTCAGAGATTAAGAAGTCAATAACTAAAACATATTACAGCCATTAACATGGCTGGAAACTAGTGTTCCAAGGACCACAGACTGAGACAGGCTCTTCTCAGTCATTTAGAGGTTGGTGTGTGCTAATTGCTAATTGTTACCTGATAGAATTTTCAAAGGAGGGACATCTGGGTGGCTCAGTGGTTGAGTGTCTGCCTTCAGCTCAGTTGTGATCCCAGGGTCTTGGGATCAAGTCCTGCATCAGGCTCCCTACAGGAAGCCTGCTTCTCCCTCTGCCTATGTCTCTGCCTCTCTCTGTGTCTCTCATGAACAAATAAATAAAATCTTAAAAAAAAGAACTTTCATAAGAAAGGGGGGAAATAGGCAATATTTATTACCTGGCATTACTGGGGACTGTTTTTCGACAATTCTGCTGCACCCAAACATTGTTAAAAGAAATAAAACTTTCCCCAGGATGAAAATGTTTCCCTCTCTGAGAAGTTTAGGAGGTTTTCAGCAGTGTGTTGCCACAAGTCAACTATTCTCAGTAAATCATCAGGACAGTTCAATTTCTTGTTATCAATTTTCTCTGAAATGTTGGATGAGTAAAGTCCTATTTGGAGTCCTTCAGTGTCCTTTCTTGTTAAGCCTGCAGTCCTCCTCTGCTTGGGATCATCATGGCAGGCTACCACCAGGAACATATGGGTAGTGGAGGAGAAATACATTGGACACATATTGAGTAGAACTATCTGTGGAACATTCTTTCAGTCATCATCTGTGGAAAATTATAGGATTTGATTCTCACTGACAAATCAATTTTTCTCCTGTCAGAAATATATTTGATAATGGAGCAGAGACAATTACAATTACAAATGTGCCACTCATTTTTTCTTTATTAATAGGAATTGCATAAGATAGAACTTATTTCATGTTCCTATCTGTAGGGTGCAAACTTGTAGCAATAGTATTATTCTTTCTATAGGGAGTATTGTAAAATAGTTGCCATATGAATAAGGATTCAAAGAATATGAAGCCAAAAGATGTGGGGAAAAAGTATCATAGAGGTGTGTCAGGTCATTAATTCACAAAAATGTTAAATTATTTTTCTGGAACTTGAGATATACATAGTATTTGTAAACTTTTAATGTTTTTAAATTGTTTTGATTACTCTCATGAAGAATCAATATTTGCTTTCATACTTAATTTTGTACTATTTAGCTGTAGGCACACAAAACCTGGCTCTCTCCTTGATATACAGATCCTAAAATGAATTAGAGCAGTATTCTTTTATATGTTCCCATTATATTAATCTAGTATACTTTAGATTAAAGGCATAAGGGGACACCTGGGTGGTTCAGTGGTTGAGCGTCTGCCTTCAGCTCAGGGAATGATCCCGGGGTCCTGGGATAAGTCCTGCATCAGGCTCCCTGCATGGAGCCTGCTTATTCCTCTGCCTGTGTCTCTGACTCTCTCTCTGTCTCTCATGAATACATAAATAAAATCTTAAAAGAAAAAAAAAGATTAAAAGAATCAGGAAACAATTATCTCTCTGTCTCTTTCCCTCTCCAATTTAGAAGGAAATCCTTAGTTGATGCAAGTTAATTGTTAAAAAATTGTGATAGCTCCTCAAAAAGACTTGTATTTGAGTGAAGAAGGGGAGCTCAAAAGAAGATTAGAAATAAAGAAGATGAGGGAAAGATGAAAAGAGGGGTAGTGAAATTTGAAAAGGAGAAGAAAGAAAATTAAGGGAGAAGAGAATTAAGAAAAGAAAGGAATTAGCAGAAAACAAAACAAAACAAAAAAGCAAGAGGAGAGGATGGAAAAAATACTAACTGGCTTTATAAATTGTTACTAACAGTTGATTTTCATAAATTACAATATCTATGAGTAGGATACATAGTATAATGATTAATTTTCTGTGGCTTTACTTATTTCTGAGTTTCCTCCTCTCTGTCTTACACTGTACACAATCCCCCTTCCCATGATCTAATGCTCATTCTTATGAAAGTACTACAGATCAAGCATATTATATAGGAATTTAGGAATTACTGCATTTGGGTGAGATTTATGGTCTTTCAACCCAACATTTTGTTTAAACAGGGCCTCCAAGATGTAGGAGAAAGTGTTTTGTAGATTTGAAACTGCTAGAAGTATTCTTTATTTCAAGCAGTCCATAAGAAAAACTAGACCAAGAGAGTCTTAACTACTCTGTTTATCAAGGGAACCTAAGTAATACAGGACTACTGAGTTAGCTCATGTACAGCTTAAATGAGCAGATTTAACTTCTCATAACAATTCTACAGATTAGGTGGAAAAATACAATTTTCTATTTAAGATGTTTAGTATATACTTTGTAATTAAAAATACTTAATGTATTGCAACAATTAGAAAAAAACTATAATTCATGACCTGGTGAAATCTTTGGCATCACTGGCATCACTGACATCCTGATCCTCTAATCCCCCCCCCTTTTTATTGATGGAAGCATAATCTCTCCAGTTATTTAAACTATAAACTTTGGAGTCCTCTCAAATTTCTGCCCCCCTCAGCCACAATATCCAATTGGTCGCCAAGTCTTGCCATTTCTACCCTCTTGATGTGTCTGGAATTTCTCTGTAATTTCATGTCCACTACTCTAATTCAAGCTCTCATTACCACTCATGTGGATTATTGCAATCACTTCCTAACTGATCTCGTTGCTTTGGGACAAATAATTTAATCCAGGGATTGGCAAACTATATAGCTCATGGGCCAAATCCAGCCTGTTGCCTGTCCCCCCCCCCCCCATAAGGTTTTTATTGGAACACAGTTATGTCTATTCACTTACCTATTGTCTGTAGTTGTTTTCATGCTATAACAGCAAAGTAGAGTAGTTGTAACAGAGACTACATGGCCCACAAAGCCCCAGGTATTTACTATCTGGCCCTTCAGAAACATTTGGCAATTCATTCTCCAATATCAATATTGGATCATAGTATAGTGATCCAATATCACTCTGCAGCCAGAGTGATATTTCAAAGACTCAAATCTGATGATTACTCCTGCCTAACATCTCTTGCAACTTCCCATTATCCATAGAAGAAAATTCATATACCTGTATACCACGTATAATTCCAGGCCATTATTTTTTTTTGACCTCTGTCTACTTTTCCGGTCTCATCTTCTACTATTTTCCCAATTGATTACTGTTTTCTAGCATGAAAAA
Organism: Canis lupus baileyi; assembly: GCF_048164855.1. Classification (NCBI taxonomy): domain Eukaryota; kingdom Metazoa; phylum Chordata; class Mammalia; order Carnivora; family Canidae; genus Canis; species Canis lupus. The sequence goes on along the minus strand of NC_132846.1, from coordinate 11,348,395 downwards.
AGTACTTGCAATGTCCTGGATTTGCAGTGTTTTCCCTCAAGTTCTTGTTTCTGGCAAACACAGTCATTTTTCAAGCTCATGCACACTGTTGATCCTTAACGAGATTTTCTAGATCTCTCCATGCAGAATTAAATTCTTCCTGTGAATTTATCATTTTATTTTATTTATTTTAAACAGTTCATTTATTTACTTGAGAGAGCGAGAGGGATAGTGAGAGTACACAAGCAGCAGGAAGGGGCAGAGGGAGAGGGAGAAGCAGATTTCCTGCTGAGCAGGGAACCCCATGTGGGGCTTGATCCCAGGGCCCTGGGATTATGACCTGAGCCAAAGGCAGACACTTAACCAACTAAGCCACCCAGGTGCCCCTGAATTTATCATTTAAAAAATACTTATCCTTTTAATTTGTTGTCATTTTAAATTACTTCTCTGACTTTTCTAGTAGATTATGAGTCTTTGGAGGATCTAGATGGCGTCTTATTTATTCTAGTACCCTCTCTCTCTCTCTATATATATATATCTATATCTATATATCTATATCTATATATCTATATATCTATATCTATATATATATATATAAATAATACGCAACATTTGCTGAATAAATGAATGAAGAGGCTTTATCTGAATCTTTCTTGCATAAACTTTAACATGATCTGTGGGAAAGTGAACTTTTTGCCTCAAAGACAACTACTGAACACTACTGAATGCTTTTATACCAAAATTTGCTGAGGACTGCAAAAGTAAAACAGACAAATAGCACTTCTTTATAAATTTATATAGAAGAACAAAAATCAATGTTTTAAAGTCCAAAGAATGAGAAAATTTTTTAAGGAGAAAGACCAGAAAAAGTTTTTGTTATTGATTGTTATTGATTGTGGCTCTATACCATTATTTATATTAAATTATGTTGTTATAAGTTGAATTCATTAAGGGATTCAATTTAGATTAATGCTATAAAATGATTTTTTACCTTCTAATAATGCTTTGCCAGGTTTTATAGACTGAGCTGATTTGCATAGACTAATGTTAGGACTTCACACTTTTTTTATGTGAAGGTCAACTTAAAAGCTCTCCATCCAGAAAACCAACAGATGTAATGAATATGCCTATCAGAGCACACAAAACACATCTATGTGAAAAGCCAGATGATGTAATAATAATTTGAAAAAAAGAACAATATGAAAATATATATTAGACTTTTAGAATAACAGAGTAACTTAGCCAGTATAATATTCTTGCAGATAACAAATATATATATAACAACCTCCTCCATGACAACTATTTAAAAGTACTGAAGAACACGAAACACAAAACACAAAAACCTCACACACTGGAGGAAGCATACCCTTGAAAGGATTGCAACTAGTAAGATTTGGGAATATGTACTTTTTGCCTGAGGGTACATCCCAATCTGTACTAAGCTGTTGGTAACAGAAAGTTGCAACTTTATGGCTTGAGGTAAAAGAAGACAGAGTTCTAGGCTGGCAGAGAAGATAGAAAAAATTAGGGAGAATTCCTGAAAGAAAGGAGGCTGCAAAAAAAAAAAAAAAAAAAAAAAAAGAAAGAAAGGAGGCTGCGAAAGAAGTGAAACTCAGGATCTGTATATAAATGTATACATGCTCCATAGATACTCTGGTTTGCCTGGTGAAATGCAGCAGCTGGAAGAGGAAAGACATGGACAGAGATTCTAGCTGCTGCCCACTAACAGGGAGATACATTTTTGGATTCTAAGAAGAACCAAGTTAACTGCTTGATGGAATAAAAATCAATACCCTTCAAAGAAATATTACTGAATCCAGAGTATTTAAAATATAGTTTTCACAATGTCCAGTATATGATGGGGAAAAAACACAACAGATATGCAAAGATATAGGAAAATGTGATCCATAGTCAGGATAAAAAGCAAGTTAGTAAAATCCAGTTCCATAAAGCCAAAGCAACCTTGAGAGAGAAGAGCAAAACTGGAGGTATCACAATCTCATTTTTCATATTACACCAGAAAGCCACAGTAATCCAAACAGTATGATTCTCATACAAAAGTAGACACATAGATCAATAGAACAAAATAGAGAACCCATAGATAACTCCATGTTCATATGGTCAATTCATCTATAACAAAGAAGGAAATAACATATAATGGGGAAAAGATAGCCTGTTCAATACTGACATTGGGAAAACTGGACAGCTACATGCAAAAGAATGAAATTGACCACTTTCTTACACCACACACTGAAATAGACTAAAAATAGATTAAAAATCTAAATGTAAGCCTGGAAACCATAAAACTCTTAAAAGAAAACATAGACAGTAAACTCTTAGATACCAATCTTAGCAATATCTTTCCGGATATATCTCCCCAGGCAAGATAAACAAACACAAAGATAAACAGCTGGGGTTATACTTATTTTGGCTATTAGCCCCTTACTGTTTATCCTTTGCAAATATGTTTGCCTTTTCATTTTGTTGATGGTTCTTTGCTGTACAAACTTTTTAGTTGGATATAGTTCCAATTGTGTATTTTTAGAAGTTTTAGGTCTTACATGTAGGTTTTATGGTTTTAGCTCTTACATTTAGTTTTTCAGTCCATTTTTATTTTATTTTATTTCAGATTTTTAAATTAATTAATTAATTAATTAATTAATATTTAAATTCAATGAGGCAACATATAATACATCATTGGTTTCAGATGGAGTGTTCAATAATGTATCAGTTGAGTATAACACCCAGTGCTTATCACATCATGTGTCCTCCTTAATGCCCATTGCCCAAATCCTTCATGTCCCCACCTAGCTCCCCTCCAGGAAGCCTTTAGTTTGTTTACCAGAGTTAAGAGTCTCTCATCGTTTGTCCCCCTCTCTGATTTCTTTCCATTCAGTCTTCCCTCCCTTCCTCTGTGATCCTTTGCACTGTTTCTTATATTACACATATGAATGAAACCATTTGATATTGTCTTTCTTTGATTGACTTATTTAATTCAGCCTAATACCCCCCAGTTTGAAGTAAATTGTAAGTATTCATCCTTTCTGATGGCTGAGTAATAATCCATTGTATAGATATACCACATCTTCTTTATCCATTCATCTGTTGATGGATATCTTGGCTCCTTTTACAGTTTGGCTATTGTGGACATTGCTGCTATGAACATTGAGGTGCAGGTGCCTGTTAGGATCACATTTATATCATTAGGGTAAATACCTAGTAGAGCAATTGCTGGGGGTTATAGGGTAGTTCTATTTTTAACTTCTTGAGGTACTTCCACACTGTTTTCCAGAGTGGCTGCACCAGCTTGCATTCCCACCAACAGTGTAAGTGTGTTCCCCTTTCTGTGCATCCTTGCCAACATCTGTCGTTTCCTGACTTGTTAATTTTAGCCATTCTGACTGGTGTAAGGTGGTATCTCATCGTGGTTTTGATTTATATTTCTCTGATGTCTAGTGATGTTGAGCATTTTTTTCATGTGTCTGTTGGCCATGTACAGGTGTTCTTTAGAGAAATGTCTGTTCGTGTTTTCTGCTCATCACTTGACTGGATTGTTTGTTTGGGGGGTGCTGAGTCTGATAAGTTCATTATAGATTTTGGATACTAGCCATTTATCTGATGTCATTTGCAAATATCTTCTCCCATTCCATAGGTTGCCTTTAAGTTTTGTTGACTATTTCCTTTGCTGTGTAGAAGCTTTTCATTTTGATGAAGTCTCAATAGTTCATTTTTGCTTTTGCTTGTCTTGCCTTTAGAGATGTGTCTAGTAAAAAGTTGCTGCAGCTGAGGTCAAAGAGGTTGCTGTCTGTGTTCTCCTCTAGGATTTTGATGGATTCTTGTCTCACATTCAGATCTTTCATTCATTTTGAGTTTATCTTTGTGTAGGGTGCAAGAGAATGGTCCAGTTTCATTCTTCTGCATGTGGATGTCCAATTTTCCCAGCACCATTTATTGAAGAGGCTGTCCTTTTTCCATCGGATATTCTTTCTTGCTTTGTTGAAGATTAGTTGACTATAGAGTTAAGGATCCATTTCTGGGTTCTTTATTCTGTTCCACTGATCTATGTGTCTGTTTTTGTGCCAGTATCACACTGTCTTGATGATCACAGCTTTGTACTATAGCTTGAAGTCAGGTGTTGTGATGCCACCCACTTTTGGTTTTCTTTTTCAATATTCCTCTAGCTATTTAGTGTCTTTTCTGGTTCCATACAAATTTTAGGGTTATTTGTTCCAGCTCTGTGAAAAATGTTGATAGTATTTTGATAGGGATTGTACTGAATGTGTAGATTGCTCTGGGTAGCATAAACATTTTAACAATATTTTTTCTTCTAACCTATGAGCATGGAACATTTTTCCATCTCTTTTTGTCTTCCTCAATTTCTTTCATAAATGTTCTGTAGTTTTTAGAGTACAAATATTTTACCTCTTTGGTTAGGTTTATTCCTAGGTATCTTATGTTTTTGGTGCAATTGTAAATGGGATCAATTCCTTAATTTCTCTTTTTTCAGTCTCTTGTTAGTGTATAGAAATGCAAGTGATTTCTGTGCATTGATTTGTGCACACTGCTGAATTGGTATATGAGTTCTAGCAATTTTGGAATGAAGTCTATTGGGTATTTATTTATTTATTTATTTACTGAAGTTCGATTTGCCAACATATAGTGTAACACCTCATCAAGTTCCCTCCTCAGTGCTGGTCACCAGTTACCCTATCCCCCTGCCCACCTCCCCTTCTACTACCCTTTGTTCATTTCCCAGAGTTAGGAGTCTCTCATGTTTTGTCACCCTCTTTAATTTTTCCCACTCATTTTCCCTCCTTTCCCTTATAATCCCTTTCACTATTTCTTATATTCCCACTACGAGTGAAACTATATGATGATTGTCCTTCTCTGATTGACTTACTTCAGTCAGCATAATATCCTCCAGTTCTATCCACGTTGAAGCAAATGGTGGGTATTTGTCATTTCTAATGGCTGAGTTATATTCCATTGTATACATAGACCACATCTTCTTTATCCATTCATCTTTCGATGGACACAGAGGATCCTTCCACAGTTTGGCTATTGTGGACATTGCTGCTAGAAACATCGGGGTGCAGGTGTCCCGGCGTTTCACTACATCTGTATCTTTGGGGTAAATACCCAGTAGTGCAATTGCTGGGTTATACGGTACCTCTATTTTTAACTCTTTGAGGAACCTCCAGACTGGCTGCAGCAGTTCACATCCCACAAACAGTGCAAAGGGTTCCCCTTTCTCCACATCCTCTCTAACATTTTTTGTTTCCTGTCTTGTTAATTTTTGCCATTCTCATTGGTGTGAGGTGGTATCTCATTGTGGCTTTGATTTGTATTTCCCTGATGACAAGTGATGTGGAGCATTTTCTCATGTGCTTGTTGGCCACGTGTATGTCTTCTTTGGTGAAATGTCTGTTCATGTCTTTTGCTCATTTCATGATTGGATTGTTTGTTTCTTTGCTGTTGAGTTTAATAAGTTCTTTATAGATTTTGGATACTAGCCCTTTATCTGATATGTCATTTGCAAATATCTTCTCCCATTCTGTAGGTTGTCTTTTAGTTCTGTTAACCATTTCTTTTTTTTTTTTAAGATTTTATTTATTTATTCATAAACACAGAGAGAGAGGCTGAGATACAGGCAGAGGGAGAAGCAGGCTCCATGCAGGGAGCCCAATGTGGGACTGGATCCCAGGTCTCCAGGATCACAGCCCAGAATGCTGGCGGCGCCAAGCCGCTGCGCCACCGGGACTGCCCTGTTAACCATTTCTTTTGCTGTGCATAAGAAGCTTTTTATCCTGATTAAGTTCCAATACTTCATTTTTGCTTTTGTTTCCTTTTCCTTCATAGATGTATCTTGCAAGAAGTTGCTGTGGCCAAGTTCAAAAAGGGTGTTGCCTGTGTTCTCCTCTAGGATTTTGATGGATTCTTATCTCACATTTAGATCTTTCATCTATTTTGAGTTTATCTTTGTGTATGGTGTAAGAAAATGGTCTAGTTTCATTCTTCTGCACTTGGCTGTCCAATTTTCCCAACACCATTTGTTGAATAGACTGTCCTTTTTCCAGGGGATAGTCTTTCCTGCTTTGTTGAATATTAGTTGACCATAGAGTTAAAGGCCTATTTCTGGGTTCTCTATTCTGTTCCATTGATCTATGTGTCTGTTTTTGTGCCAGTACCACACTGTCTTGATGATCACAGCTTTGTAGTACAGCTTGAAATCTGGCATTGTGATGCCCCTGGCATTGGTTTTCTTTTTCAGTATTCTCCTGGCTATTTGGAGTCTTTTCTGATTCCACACAAATCTTAAGATGATTTGTTCCAACTCTGTGAAGAAAGTCCATGGTATTTTGATAAGGATTACATTAAACATGTAAATTGCCCTGGGTAGTATAACAATATTTATTCTTCCAATCCATGAGCATGGAACATTTTTCCATCTCTTTTTGTCTTCCTCAATTTCTTTCAGAAGTGTTTTGTAGTTTTTAGGGTATGAATCCTTTACCTCTCTGGTTAGGTTTATTCATAGGTATTTTATGGGTTTTGGTACAATTGTAAATGGGATTGATTCCTTAATCTCTCTTTCTTCAGTCTCATTGTTAGTGTATAGAAATGCCACTGGTTTCTGTGCATTGATTTTGTATCCTGCCACATTGCTGAACTGTTGTATGAATTCTAGCAATCTTGGGGTGTAGTCTTTTGGGTTTTCTATATATAGTATCATGTCATCTGTGAAGAGGGAGCGTTCAACTTCTTCTTTGCCAATTTGAATGCCTTTTATATCTTTTTGTTGTCTGATTTCTGAGGCTAGGACTTCTAGTACTATGTTGAATAACAGTGGTGACAATGGACATCCCTGTCGTGTTCCTGACCTTAGGGGAAAAGCTCTCAGTTTTTCCTCACTGAGAATGATATTCACTGTAGGCTTTTTGTAGATGGCTTTTATGAGGTATATTCCCTCTATCCCTACACTGTGGAGACTTTTAATCAAAAAGGATGCTGTATTTTGCCAAAGGTTTTTTTCTGTATGAGTTGAGAGGATCATATTTCTTGTTCTTTCTTTTATTAATGTGATGTGTCACACTGATTGATTTGTGAATGTTGAACCACCCTTGTAGCTCAGGGATAAATCCCACTTGGTTGTGGTGAATAATCCTTTTAATGTACTGTTGGATTCTATTGGCTAGTATCTTGGTGAGGCATCTATGTTCATCAGGGATATTGGTCTATAATTCTCCTTTTTGATGGGGTCTTCACCTGTTTTTGGGATCAAGGTAATGTTGGTCTCATAGGATGAGTTTGGAAGTCTTCCTTCTATTTCCATTTTTTGAAACAGCTTCAGAAGAATAGGTATTAGTTTTTCTTTAAGTGTTTGGTAGAATTCCATCTGGCCCTGGAGTCTTTGTCAGGAAATATTTTATTAGTATTTCAATTTCCTTGCTGGTTATGGGTCTGTTCAGGTTTTCTATTTCTTCCTGTTTCAGCTTTGGTAGTTTAGAAGTTTCCAGGAATGCATCAATTTCTTCCAGGTTGCCTAATTTGTTGGCATATACTTGCTCATAATATGTTCTTAAAATTGTTTTTATTTCTTTGCTTTTGGTCATGATCTCTCCTCTTTCATTCCTGATTTTATTAATTTGGGTCCTTTCTCTTATTTTTTTTGAAAATTCTGGGTAGGGGTTTATTGATCTTATTAATTCTTTCAGAGAACCAGCTTCTAGTTTCATTGATCTGTTCTACTGTTCTTCCAGTTTCTATTTCATTGAGTTCTGCTCTAATCTTTATTATTTCTCTTCTCCTGCTCAGTTTAGGCTTTATTTGTTGTTCTTTCTCTAGCTCTTTTAGGTGTACATTTAGCTTGTATATTTGAGATTTTCCTAATTTTTTGAGAGAGACTTGAATTGCTATGTTCCTCCCTCTTAGAATGGCCTTTGCTTTTTCCCAAAGGTTTTGAATAGTTGAGTCTTCATTTTCATCTGTTTCCATAAATTTTAAAAATTATTCTTTAATTTCCTGGTTGACTGATTCTTTAGTAGGATGCTCTTTAACCTGCAAGTTTTTGAATTCCTTCCAAATTTCTTCTTGTGATTGAGTTCTAGTTTCAAAGCATTGTGATCTGAAAATATTTAGGGAATAATCCCAATCTTTTGGTATTGATGAGACCTGATTTGTGACCCAGTATGTGATCTATTCTGGAGAATGTTCCATGTGCACTTGAGAGGAATGTGTATTCTGTTGCTTTAGGATGGATTTCTCTGTATATATCTGTGAAGTCCATCTGGTCCACTGTGTTATTCAAAGCCCTTGCTTCCTTGTTGATCTTCTGCTTAAATGATCTGTCCATTGCCGTGAGTAGGGTGTTGAAGTCTCCTACTATTATTGTATTATCAATGTTTCTTTAATTTTGTTATTAATTGGTTTATATAATTGTTAGAAGCATAAATATTTATAATTGTTAGATCTTCTTGTTGGATAGACCCTTTAAGTATGATATAGTGTCTCTCTTCATCCCTTATGATCATCTTTGGCTTAAATCTTTTTTAAAAAATTTATTTATTATGAGAGACACAGAGAGGGAGGGAGGGAGGGGGAGAGAGAGAGAGAGAAAGAAAGGCAGACACAGGCAGAGGGAGAAGCAGGCTCCATGCAGGAAGCCTGACATGGGACTCAATCCTGGGACTCTAGGATCACGCCCTGGGCCAAAGGCAGCGCTAAACCACTGAGCCACCTGGGCTGCCCTCATCTTTGGTTTAAAATGTAATTTGTCTGATATGAGGATTGCTACCCCAGCTTTCTTTTGAGGTTCATTAGCATGATCAATTGTTCTCTATCCCTTCACTTTCAATCTGGAAGTGTCTTTAGGTCTAAAATGAGTCTCTTGTAGGCAGCATATGGATGGGTCTTGCTTTTTATCCAATCTGATACTCTATGTTTTTTGATTAAAGCATTTAGCATATTTATTTTCAGAGTAACTATTGAAAGATATGCATTTAGTGCCATTGTATTACTGGTAAAGTTGCTGTTTCTGTGGATTGTCTCTATTTCTTTCTAGTCTATGTTATTTTTGGACTCTCCTCGCTTGCAGGATTCCCCCTTAATATTTCTTGCAGGGCTGGTCTAATGGTTACATATTCTTTTAGTTTTTTGTCCATCCTGGAAGCTTTTTATCTCTCATTCCATTCTGAATGATAGTCTTGCTGGATAAAATATTCTTGGCTGTGTGTTTTTCTCATTTAGTACCCTGAATATGTCATGCCAGCTCTTTCTGGTCTACCAAGTCTCTATGGATAGATCTGCTGCCAGTCTAAGTTCCTGCCCCTGTAGGTTAAGGAGTTCTTGCCTCAAGCTTGCTTTCAGGATTTTCTCTTTATCTCTGAAATTTGCAAGCTACTCTAATATATGTCAGGGTGTTGATCTATTTTTATTGATTTTGGGAGGTGTTCTCTCTACCCCTTAGACTTGAATGTCTGTTTCCTTCCCCAGATTAGGGAAGTTATCAGCTATGATTTGCTCAAATATACCTTCTGTCCTTCTCTCTTTTTTCTTCCTTGGGGACCCCAATAATTTTAATATTGTTTCATTTTATGACAACACTGATTTCTTGAAGCCTCCCATCATGGTCAATTAGTTGTTTTTCTCTCTTTTCCTCAGCTTCCTTCTTTTCCATCAACTTGTCTTCTATGTCACTTACTCTCTTCTACCTCATTTACCCTAGCTGTTAGAGCATCCAATTTAGTTTGCATCTCAGAGCATTTTTATTTTTAGCCTGATTAGATTTCATTTCTACAATAAGAGATTCTGTAGTGTCTCTTATGCTTTTTTCAAGCCCAGTTAGTAATTTTATAATTGTTATCCTGTATTCCAGCTTTGACATCTTATTTATATCTGTATCAATTAGATCTGTGGCAGACAGTATTACCTCTGGTTCTTTCTTTTGTTGTGAATTCCTCCTTCTAGTCATTTTGCCCAGAGAAAAAAGGATGAATGAGTGAACAAAATCAGATATCAACCACAATACAAGTGAAATACACATTAGACAAATTTGATGAGGCCAGAAATTCCTCACAAAAAAAGAAAAGAAGAAAATCAAAGAAAAAAAAAAGGCAGAGGAGGAGAGAATATAATCTCCCAGGTGGACAAAACAGAGTGATCCACTTGGTCCTGAGTATATCTTGGTCTGTGTGTTAAAAGACACTAAATCCCAAAAGTTGTAAAGAAAGCAAACTTATATGTATAAAAAAAATCAAATTGAATACAGTGAAAGGAAGCCAAAGATGAAGAATATATCTAAAATATGTAAAGGTAAAAAAATGAAATAAAAAAAGACTTAATAATAAAAAGTTGTTAAAAACAAAACTAGTGGAAAAGGAAAAAAAATTAAAGGAAAATTTTAAACTGAAATATAAATGAGTAATGAGAAAAAACCTTGAATTTTATATACTGATTTCCCCTAGAGCTGGAGTTTTACGATGCTGTGTGCTCCTAAACTTGGTGTTCCCTGTTCTTCCAGCTGGTCTTCTGGGGGAGGAGCCTGCTGTGTTGATTCTCAGGTGTCATTGTCTGGGCAGATTTGCACTGCCCCTTGCCAGGGGCCCCGGTTCAATGTAAGCTGTTTCTGGTTTTTCTATGTGGTTTTTGCTCCCTGAAGGTTTTCTGCTTCTCTTTATATGATGAGGATAAAAATGGCTAGGCCTGATCTCCAGCCCCAGAGCTGAAAGATTGAGGTTTCCTTTCTTCAGTAAACCCTCAGGGATAAGTGGGCCTTCATTTTTATGTGTCACACTCTTCAGACTCCTACGGTGCATGCCCACACCAATCTTGGGGGGGGGTCTTGCTTTTCTGTCTTTTGCAGGACCCCAAGGAGAGCAGTCACCTGGTCCTGTGCACTCCTGTGCCGCCCCTCCAGG